>NC_030809.1:82015948-82320114 GCF_001704415.2 Capra hircus
AAAGGCTGCTGAAACGTATGTGCATGCAAGTATGTGTTGGTGTATAGACTCTTCTTCTTAGGAAGACTTTCAAGTGTCACACTTGAACAGAATATTTATAAACAAGTAACTGATTCTGGGCTGTATAAGAGCAGGAAAGCCATTTAATGAAGAATTAGGTTGTGATTTACAAGAATTTTTTGGAAAATCTTATGTGCAGAATAGTTCATTTGAGTTCAGTTCAGTTGCTCAGTCATGTCCGACTCTTTGCGACCCCATGAATCACAGCATGCAAGGAGGCCTCCCTGTCCATCACCATCTCCCGGGGTTCACTCAGACTCACGTCCATCGAGTCAGTGATGCCATCCAGCCATCTCATCCTCGGTTGTCCCCTTCTCCTCCTGCCTCCAATCCCTTCCAGCATCAGAGTCTTTTTCAATGAGTCAACCCTTCTCATGAGGTGGCCAAAGTACTGGAGTTTCAGCTTTAGCATCATTCCTTCCAAAGAAATCCCAGGACTGATCTCCTTCAGAATGGACTGGTTGGATCTCCTTGCAGTCCAAGGGACTCTCAAGAGTCTTCTCCAACACCACACTTCAAAAGCATCAATTCTTCAGTGCTCAGCTTTCTTTGCAGTCCAACTCTCACATCCATACATGACCACAGGAAAAACCATAGCCTTGACTAGACGGACCTTAGTCGGCAAAGTAATGTCTCTGCTTTTGAATATACTATTTAGGTTGGTCATCACTTTTCTTCCAAGGAGTAAGCATCTTTTAATTTCATGGCTGCAGTCACCATCTGCAGTGATTTTGGAGCCCCTCAAAATAAAGTCTGACACTGTTTCCACTGTTTCGCCATCTATTTCCCATGAAGAGATGGGACCTGATACCATGATCTTTGTTTTCTGAATGTTGAGTTTCAAGCCAACTTTTTCCCTCTCCTCTTTCACTTTCATCAAGAGGCTTTTTAGCTCCTCTTCACTTTCTGTCATAAGGGTGGTGTCATCTGCATATCTGAGGTTATTGGTATTTCTCCTGGCAATCTTGATTCCAGCTTGTGTTTCTGCCAATCCAGCGTTTCTCATGATGTACTCTGCATATAAGTTAAATAAGCAGGGTGACAATAAACAGCCTTGACATACTCCTTTTCCTATTTGGAACCAGTCTGTTGTTCCATGTCCAGTTCTAGCTGTTGCTTCCTGACCTGCATACAGATTTCTCAAGAGGCAGATTAGGTGGTCTGTTATTCCCATCTCTTTCAGAATTTTCCACAGTTTATTGTGATCCACACAGTCAAAGGCTTTGGCTTAGTCAATAAAGCAGAAATAGATGTTGTTCTGGAACTCTAATGCTTTTTCCATGATCCAGAAGATGTTGGCAATTTGATCTCTGGTTCCTCTGCCTTTTCTAAAACCAGCTTGAACATCAGGGAGTTCATGGTTCACGTATTGCTGAAGCCTGGCTTGGAGAATTTTGAGCATGACTTTACTAGCATGTGAGATGAGTGCAATTGTGTGGTAGTTTGAGCCTTCTTTGGCATTGCCTTTCTTTGGGAGTAGAATGAAAACTGACCTTTTCCAGCCCTGTGGCCACTGCTGAGTTTTCCAAATTTGCTGGCCTATTGAGTGCAGCACTTTCACAGCATCATCTTTCAGGATTTGAAACAGCTCCACTGGAATTCCATCACCTCCACTAGCTTTGTTCATAGTGATGCTTTCCAAGGCCCACTTGACTTCACTTTTCAAGATGTCTGGCTCTAGATTAGTGATCACATCATCATGATTATCTGGGTCGTGAAGATCTTTTTTGTACCATCCTTCCATGTATTCTTGCCACCTCTTAATATCTTCTGCTTCTGTTAGGTCCATATCATTTCTGTCCTTTATCAAGCCCATCTTTGCATGAAATGTTCCCTTTGCATGAAATGAAAAAATCTCTAATCTTTCCCATTCTGTTGTTTTCCTCTATTTCTTTGCATTGATCGCTGAAGAAGGCTTTCTTATCTCTTCTTGCTATTCTTTGGAACTCTGCATTCAGATGCTTATATCTTTCCTTTTCTCCTTTACATCTTGCTTCTCTTCTTTTCACAGCTATTTGTAAGGCCTCCTCAGACAGCCATTTTGCTCTTTTCCATTTCTTTTCCATGGGGATGGTCTTGATCCCTGTCTCCTGTACAGTGTCACGAACCTCATTCCATAGTTCTTCAGGCACTCTATCAGATCTAGGCCCTTAAATCTATTTCTCATTTCCACTGTACAATCATAAGGGATTTGATTTAAGTCATACCTGAATGGTCCAGCGGTTTTCCCTACTTTCTTCAATTTAAGTCTGAATTTGGCAATAAGAAGAATAGCTAGACAGCAGCAAGAGGTGCTATGGTAAAATATGAGTCTGAAGAGGAAATTAGTTTATCAATGAATGTTACAGAATATAATAGACTTTTTTTCTCATGGACCATAGTCTAAGCAATTTGATTATGATGCCTTTGGAGGGGTTTTCTTTGTGTTTCTTCACTTGAGCTTCGAGGAACTTTTTAAAATTGTATGTGTATGGCTTCATCAAATATGGAAAGATTTTGATCATTGCTTCTTCAAATATTTTTTTCCCTGCTCTGCCATCTCTCTCCTTCTCTAGACTCCAATTACATAATTATAGACTGCTTGATGTTGTTGCTCAGCTCACTGATCTTCCATTCATTTTTTTTAAACAAACTTCATAGTTGAGAATAGTTTTAAATTCATAGAAAAGTTGTTAAGATCATACCCGACATTCAATTTTCCCTATTACTGATATCTTACATGAGTATGCTGCTGCTAAGTCACTTCAGTCGTGTCTGACTCTGTACAACCCCATAGACAGCAGCCCACCAGGCTCCCCCATCCCTGGGATTCTGAAGGCAAGAACACTGGAGTGGGTTGCCATATCTTTCTCCAATGCATGAAAGTGAAAAGTGAAAGTGAAGTCGCTCAGTTGTGTCCGACCCTTAGCGAAACCATGGACTGCTGCCTACCAGGCTCCTCCATCCATGGGTTTTTCCAGGCAAAAGTACTAGAGTGGGGTGCCATTGCCTTCTCCGACATTAGTATGAAACCTCTACAAATTATATTTTCTGCCTGTGTTTCATCTGATACAGTTTCATTTGATATGTCTTCAATTTCACTAATCTTTTCTTTGGAGTGTGTAATATATTTTTAATCTTATGCAATGTATTTCCCATTTGAGACATTTATTTTAACATCTATAAATTCATTTTAACTATTTTTTATTATACATACCTTTCCTTTTCATACTCATACTTCCTTTTATCTTCTTGCACATATAAAATATATTTAAATTGTAGTTCTAAATTCCTTATCTGTTATTCATATAATTATGTCTATTATTCATATATTTTTCATCATTGTTTTTCTGTTTACATTGGTTTTTTTTTTTTCCTAATTATATACTTTATGTGCCTGACCTCTTTGAATCCATGGTGATTTTTTTTAGAAGCCAGGCATTGTGAATGTTGTGATTGAATGCTAAAGTTTTTGTATATCTTCAAATATCTAAAAATATTATTCTTGACGCACCTAATTAGTTGGAAACAACTGGATTCTTTTGAGGTTTGCTATGCTAGGTGGATCCACAGTAGCATAGTTTTAACGAGACCTCATTATTGAGATAATTCTTCATGAGACTCTACTCAGTTTCACGTGCATTTGAAGGCCCTTTAACCTTGTCTAGTGAGAACAACTGGAAGGAATCAGGCTCATTGGAAAGACTGATGCTGAAGCTGGATCACCAATACTTTGGTTACCTGATGCAAAGAGCTGAGTCATTGGATAAGACCCTGATGCTGGGAAAGATTGAGGCCAGGGCGAGAACAGGGAGACAGAGGATGAGATGGTTGGATAGCATCATTGACTCAATGGACATGAGTTTGAACAAACTCCAGGATATAGTGAATGACAGGAAAGCCTGGCATGCTGCAGTCCATGGGATTGCAAATAGTCGCACACAACTGAGAGATGAAACAACAAGTGAGAACAAACTATTTCATTCTTTATGAGAAGTTTGATCACTATTCTCTAAGTTCCTTTTCAGCGTTTCTTTCCGCAGCTTATGCATGTGCTGATCATACTCAGGTGAAGTGTGTGCATTTGCTCATCAAACTCAGGTTCCCCCAGAGGAAACCTCTGCATATCTCTGGATCTCAATCTATCTCTTTCTTTCTTTCTCCTTGTCATCCCCACCCTTCAGCTCACTCTTCTATATAATATACCTTGCAAATTCTACCCACCTTGGGCACCACATAAAGTGATGTGAGTCTCTCAAGTCACATTTCTGGAAACATTTTCTATGAAGTTTCCAGGAACCATCAAAGTGCTTGCATCCCTTTGTTTTTCTTCGCTCAAAGATTATCATCCTGCTAAGGCTGTGGTGTAATGTTTAATATCTTCTATTCTTTCATTGTTTAATGTAGAAGAGTAAACCTAGTTTCTGTTATTCTATTATGCCCATAAGGGTATTCTATATACCAATAGAAATTTTAGTTCTTTCTTTTATACTAATACAAAGAATTCATTGTGTTTGGCCACTAATCAAATTTTGTTTACATTCTCTTCCAACCAATTGAAGTCTATTTGTTATTTCAGTCACATGAAAGACAAAAAGGATCTATTATGATTTTTTTTTCAACTAGAATTCTAAGAGAAAGCAGTTGAAGTTGCAGAATAGAGAGAACTGTGCAGGTGCTGTCAATGGGAGAGAAGAGCAGAAAAATAGAACCCTTTTTTTGTTTTGGGTTGTATTCAATTTGCTTCTTCATGCTTCACCTGGATTATTTCAGAATCTTTGTTTGAAAGTAACTTATTCTAATTTTATGAGCTCTGGTTGTTTTTGGTGAATTGAAAAACAATACACATTTCTCTTTGATTTTAATGCTGGGAACTGCTTTCTTTAATTCATAATCAGGGTGTTAATTTATCTACTAAACTACCACAATTATAATAATTTCCTGAAATGTGAAGCAGTTGATTGAAATTATTTTTTCTCACATCAGCACTATATAGAATCTGAATATATTTTCTGAAACATTTGGAATAGAGTCAATAATCAAATAGATCTCTGTGACACTGGATAATAGTACTGCTCATATTCTATTCTGGGAAACAATAAAAATTCACATTTAAAGATAAATTTGCAAAAATAATGTTCATATCTATAAAATAATTATGGAACAAAAATATCAGTATTTTGAGAAAGTCACATAATTTATCATATAATATATTCCAGTTTGGTTTATAAATGGCTATATTTGTTAGCAAAAGTAAGCATAATATTGTCATCCAATTTCACTGACTAAATTCTATGGCAGCTTCAATTTTGTCAGGAATAATAAGGACGCATTTCTCTTTGTCTCAAAATATTTATATCATCCAAAAGGTGAGAAAAAAGATATTCCAAGGAAGCTGACCTTATAAACTTTAATGGATTATTAATTAGTCTGCCAAGTTTAATATTTGATCAAGAAAGAAAGGTAACACTTGAGCACATTTTAATTAGCTTTTTTAAAATTCTTCCACCACTGCCATTGAAGATCTGCAGAAAGAAGAGTTCCAACAAATGATGCCATTTTTTTCACATATCTTCAAAGACATGTTCATTGAGATAACTTTCATGGACAGCACAATATATCCAGAAACATTAAGCAACAGGAGGGTCTCCTCCTCCTCAATTTTTGATTCACACAAATCTCTATTAATAACTGTATATTGTATCTGACTTACCCTGTGCTGTCATTTGAAATATCTCAAAGAGTTTACTTTTTCTGTTATGCCAACTAGAAAAGTTTTACAAAACAGCATGTTTTCATTCATAGTGCTTTCCAAAATATATCCTACAAATGCCAACAACTGAGCACAACCTGACACATCTGTAGATTTGTCCATTTATGGGACAAAGTAATCACTTTCAATACTCTTTAAAACCAGCTGTTCACAGGCATTAATTGCCATGTCACTTGTATGCTTTAGAACAGCAGCATTTGACAATGGCACATGTGTTAATTTGTTTTCCACATCTGGTTCTTTTTCAGTAAATACTGTCTTTATGGCAGATGGCACTAGAAGAGTAGTTGCAATTATGTAGTTTAAAAGGGATCTGAGTTGTGATGGATACAATATGCATTTCAGTGACTACATTTTTATCTTACAACCCATTTGTAAATTTCTTCAGATTTCTTGCTTGCAAGTCCCATTATCTAGGTTTTCATTTTTAGAAATGCACATGTTGACTCTACAATGACAAAATAATTTTAAAGACTATCTTCATACGTCAGAGCTTCAAAATATATATATTATGTCTCTTCTAAAAGAGATAGCATTTTGGTGTCTTTTCTACCTCAAGTGATCCAAGAGCCTCAAAGCACATTCTTAGAGTAATTAAATACTACCATTTTCCAACATCCAGGACCCTTGGAATATTATTAAAGGCTGTGACTTCCATGGGATTGATTTAGGGACAGTGGAGAGTCATTTTAGTCTGACAAAGGAAAAGCCACTGGTTCTAGTTTTCTGTTTCTTGCATGTTTCCTTTCCAGTTTGCTTACACATGCACACACACCACACACCCCACTCTCCTACAAAGAAAATTCTATCAGCCTGAAAGAAGACAAAAAGAAACAGAAAAAAAGACAAAAAGAAACAGAAAAAGACAAAATATCTGTTTGAGAAGGGCTTACAAATAACTGACAGAAGAAGAGAAGCAAAAGTTAAAGGAGAAAAGGAACGATATTCCCATCTGAATGCAGATTTCCAAAGAGTAGCAAGGAGAGATAAGAAAACCTTCTTAAGTGAACAGTGCAAAGAAATAAAATATTTAATATCATGAAATCTCTCTAGAATTAACATAAATCTCCAGCACACCAATTTGAAAGCATCGATTCTTCAGCACGCAGTCTACTTTAAGGAAAAACCACAACTTCGACTATAGAACCTTTGTCGACAAAGTGGTATCTCTTTTATGCTCTCTATGCTTGTCATAGCTTTCCTTTCAAGGAACAAGTTTTCTTCTCTCTCTTTTTTTTTTTAATCTTATGGCTGCAGTCACCATCAAAGTGATTGTGGAGCCCAAGAAAATAAACTCTGCCATTGCTTCCACTTTTTCGCCTTCTATTTGCCATGAAGTGATGGGACCAGATGCCATGATCTTCATTTCTTTCATGTTGAGTTTTAAGCCAGCTTTGTCACTCTCCTCTTTCACCCTCATCAAGAGACTCTTTAGGTCCTCTTCACTTTCTGCCACTAGAGTGTTATCATTTGCATATCTGAGGTTGTTGATATTTCTCCCAGCAGTCTTAATTCTAATGCTTCTTGATTCTAACTGTCTGTTTTTTCTGCAAATATATATTCAGAGGTATTTGCCAAATGGTTAACAGTGGCTCCCATAGGATTGTTTAGCGTAGCCTACACTAGAACTTTTATTAATTTTTCAACACACATGTATCACTTTTCTAATAAAAAAAATAAACATTTGCATGCCTCAGGATTTAATCCTATTTCACATCTCCTTCCATTTGCTCTCCTCTAGCTATCACATTCACTTCAAATGGTTTAATTAACCTGTGAGTAGCATGATTACACATCTACATTCTCATTTTGGATAGTTTTTAAGCCATGAATATCTGTATTTCCTATTAGAGACTCATTCTTTCCCAGAGAAATGCACGTATTTCCTGCTTACTACATGTCATGATAATTGATGGACAAACAGTTACTAAAGCAAAGTGACATGGCTCCTTTGTTGACAGCTGAAAATCTTTGAAAATGGTGTATATTGAATGATTAAACAAATAAATGTTTTGTAAATTGTAAGAAGCAGAAAAAATATATTCAATGCTATAATTGAAGTAATAATCACAAGTCTATATTAGCTTGGGTGTCCAGAGAAGTCCTTTCTGAAGAGATGATATTGAAGGTGAGGTCAGGTGGAGAACTGGCCAACCATGCAAAGAGTAGCTTCCAGTCAGAGGGACAGTAGTTTGGAAAATCAGAGGTCAGAGAGTGCTTGCTGTGCTTTAAAAATGGAAAGGGAGACGTGGTTTAGGTATAGAAATTGAAAAAGAATGTGGCATAAAATAATCTCAGAAAAAAAAAAATCTCAGAAAAATCAGCACAGGAGCTCAGTAATGGTAATCTTAGACTATATGGGGATTCTCAACTATTTTAAAAGCAATGAGACTTACTAAAGAGATTTAGGTAGGTTAGGGATGTGTTTCGGAGAAGGCAGTGGCACCCCACTCCAGTACTCTTGCCTGGAAAATCCATGGATGGAGCCTGGTAGGCTGCAGTCCATTGGGTCGCTAAGAGTCGGACATGACTGAGCGACTTCACTTTCACTTTTCACTTTCATGCATTGGAGAAGGAAATGGCAACCCACTCCAGTGTTCTTGCCTGGAGAATCCCAGGGACAGGGGAGCCTGGTAGGCTGCCATCTATGGAGTCCCACAGAGTCGAACACGACTAGAGCGACTTAGCAGCAGCAGGAGGGATGTGTTTTATTTTATAGATTTTAAAAATTTTCTGTCTGTATCATTTATACTGTAAAAGGAGGTCAAAGATGGGAAGTATGGAAGAAGCAGCTAATTAAGACTTTGTAGGGTATTTAGATTTCCCTGTAAACACTGACCAGTTGACAATTAAGAAATCTGGGTATATCTTTGAATTCTTGATTCCCTGCTTTACCATTCTATGATCTAGTTTGACAATTTTAGAATCTTAATGTCTCTCATATGCATAATTTCTTCTTCTCTATTAGTTTCCTGTCTTTAATTATGCTTCATGTCTGTATAGTCAAAGCTATTGTTTTTCCAGTAGTCCAGTAGTCATATATGGATGTGAGAGCTGGACCATAAAGAAGATGGAGAGCTGAAGAATTGATGCTTTTGAACTGTGGTTTTGGAGAAGACTCTTGAGAGTTCCTTAGACTGCAAGGACATCAAACCAGTGAATCCTGAAGGAAATCAATCCTGAACATTCATTGGAAGAATTGATGCTGAAGCTGAAGCTCCAATAATTTGGTCACCTGATGCATAGACCTGATTCATTAGAAAAGACTCTGATGCTGGGAAAGATTTAAGGCAGAAGAAGGGGATGGCAGAGGACAAGATGGTTGAATGGCATCACCAACTCATTGGATATGAGTTTGAGCAATCTCTGGGAGATGGTAAAGGAGAGGGAAGCCAGGTGTGCTGCAGTCCATGGAGAAGCAAAGAATCGAACACAACTGAGTGACTGAACAATAACAGCAAACTTTAATCTGGGCTATTACAAGACTTTCTAACACATTTCTATGGCTACTATCATGCATATCAACCATGACCATGAAAAAATGGTGCCTTAGTAATCTTACTAAAATAAACATTTAATAATGATGCTCCACTACTTACATCATCACACCGTTCCCACAATAAAATATATATATATATATTAATCTAGGAAAAATGTAATTTATTAAGCACTTCTGTGGACAGCTGAATATATAAAAATTTTATTGGAATATACTTGATTTACAGCATTAGTTCCAGGTTTACAGCAAAGTGAATCAGCTATACATACACACACATCCACTTCAACATTTTTATAATAAACCTGTACATTAATTTATCAATGTTCTCTCTCACTTTATACATGAAGAAACTGAACTGTAGGATGATTAAATAAGAAAGAAAGTTTTTTTTTCCATTACACAGTAAACCCATTCTTAGATTCTCTTAGAAACTATTTCACTGATAAGCTGCAAATCACTTTCAAATTATTTTTGAAAGTAGCTCTTCACCTAAAATGTATAGGCAAAATGTATCTTATTAAGGAAACTTTAGACTGTTTTGGATTCTTTGGAGTGGGTTATCTTGCCAAAAATTTTGTATGCTGTCATTGGGAACGTGAAAACCATTTTGGAAAGTCATAACAATTTCAAATTGACTAGAAAAATAATCCTTCTTCATTGTATTGTTGTTTAATTGCTAAGTCATGTCCAATTCTTTTATGACCCCATGGACTGTAGCCTGACAGGCTCCTCTGCCCATGGGATTTTCTTGGCAAGAATACTGGAGTGAGTGGTTGCCACTTCCTTCTCCAGTTGATCTTTCAGACCCAAAGACTGAACCCACGTCTCCTGTATTGGCAGGCAAGAAAGCCCCCCAAATAATCCTTATGGTAGTTTATTGCAGCGTTTTACACCGTTTCTTTTATTGGCATTACAATTTTTGACATGTGTAGATTTTCCAAATTTTGCCTTTGTATGATACATTTACTCTTAATAAACAATTAAGTACAATAATTTCAGATGACTGATTTTAAAGATAATCAGAACTCTATCCCGTTTTTTCAATGAATAATCTGTACAATAAGGAGTACCAGTTTCTGTCATATCTTGAGTTATTAGAAATGACTGAAGTTCATTTCTTCCTTCAAGTCTGTGGCCTAAGCCTTGTAAGTTCAGTATCTTTACTTAGTGTTCTTACTCCTATTCCCACTATACCATCAGCCCTCTAGAACTGGCTTCATTTCCTGGAGAATGTTACCAAACAGTCCAACCCATATTGGTCCCAGCAGACCTTGTAAAGCAAGCTTTAATAAAGGAAGATAAGATACAATGACAACTCTAGAATTCCACAGAGAGCTAGACTGTCATCAAAACACACATCAGATTCCCTTCTTTTACTGGTTTCCTTCTCCTCTCAGAGTTAAGGACAAGAAGACATGAAGATGATTTATAATTCAAGGGCATGGGTTTCTTTTTCAACCTAATTTGTTTCCAACAGAGCTGTTGAGGAAACAAACTTCCTGAAGGTTTTTTATTTTCCTGAGATTCCATCCAAAACTAATCACTGTTTATTAATATAATTAATATCAAAAAGAGACATTAGGCACAAACATAAGCAGGGAACAATATATATATATATATATATATATATATATATATATATATTAATCTCATGACTACACCTAGGATGAAAGCTTACTTTTATGTAGTCAAGAGATATAACCTGAATTAATAAGCTCCAGCATGTTCTTTTTCTCTCTCTTTGGGTAAAAGTAGGAAATCAAGAACTACCTAGAGTAACAGGCAAATTTGGCCTTGGAATACAAAACGAAGCAGGTCAAAGGCTAACAGAGTTTTGCCAAGAGAACGCATCGGTCATATCAAACATCATTTTCCAGCTACACAAGAGAAGATTCTGCATATGGACATCACCAGATGGATAAACCCAAATCAAAGTGATTATATTCTTCCCAGCCAAAGATGGAGAAGCTCTATACAGTCAGCAAAAATAAGACCAGGAGCTGACTATGGCTCAGATCATGAATTCCTTATTGCCAAATTCATACTTATATTGAAGAAAGTAGGGAAAACCACTAGACCATTCAGGTATAATGTAAATCATATCCTTTAAGATTATACAGTGGAAGTTACAAATGGATTCAAGGGATTAGATCTGATACACAGAGTGCCTGAAGAACTATGGAGGGGAATTCATGACACTGTATAGGAGGCAGTGATCAAGATCATCCCAAAGAAAAATAAATGCAAAAAGGCAAAATGCTCCTCTGAGGAGGCCTTGCAAGTAGCTGAGAAAGAAGAGGAGTGAAGATATACCTATTTGAATGCAGAGTTCCAAAGAATGGCAAGGACAGAAGAAAGCCTTCCTTTGTGATCAATGCCAAGAAATAAGGGAAAACAATAGAATGAGAAAGACTAGACATCTCTTCAAGAAAATTAGAAATACCAAGGAAACATTTCATGCAAAGATGGGCTCAAAAAAGGACAGAATGGTATGGACCTAACAGAAGCAGAAGATATTAAGAAGAGGTGGCAAGAATACACAGAAGAACTATACTAAAAAGATCTTCATGACCTAGAGAACCATGATGATCTGACCACTCACCTAGAGCCTGACATCCTGGAATGCAAAGTCAAGGCAGCCTTAGGAAGCATCACTATGAACAAAGCTAGTGGAGGTGATGAAATTCCAGTTGAGCTATTTCAAATCTTAAAAGATGATGCTGTCAAAGTGCTGCTCAATATTCCAGCAAATCTGGAAAAGTCAGCAGTGGCTGCAGGACAGGAAAAAGCCAGTTTTCATTTCAATCGCAAAGACAGCCAATGATAAAGAATGTTCAAACTACTGCACAGTTGAAGTCATCTCACACACTAGCAAAGCAATGCTCAAAATTCTCCAAGTCAGACTTCAACAGTACATTAACCATGAACTTCCAAATGTTCAAGCTGGATTTAGAAAAGGCAGAGGAACCAGAGATCAAATTGCCAACATCTGTTGGATCACAGAAAAAGCAAGAGAGTTCCAGAAAAACATCTGCTTTACTGACTATGCCAAAGATTTGAATGTGTGGAGCACAATAAACTGTGGAAAATTCTGAGAGAGGTTGGAATACCAGACCACCTGACCTGCCTCCTGAGAAATCTGTATGCATGTCAAGAAGCAACAGTTAGAACTGGACATGGAATAACAGACTGGTTCCAAATCGGGAAAAGAAGATGTCAAGAACATATACTGTCACCCTGCTTATTTAACTTTTTTATAGAGTACACTCTGGAAATGCCATGCTGGATGAAGCACAAGATGGGATCAAGATTGCCAGAAGAAATGTCAGTAACCTTCAGTTCAGTTCAGTTCAGTCGCTCAATCGTGTCCAACTCTTTGTGACCCTGTCCATCACCAACTCCCTGAGTTCACTCAGACTCACGTCCATCGAATCAGTGATGCCATCCAGCCATCTCATCCTCTGTCATCCCCTTCTCCTCCTGCCCCCAATCCCTCCCAGCATCAGAGTCTTTTCCAATGAGTCAACTCTTCGCATGAGGTGGCCAAAGTACTGGAGTTTCAGCTTCAGCATCATTCCCTCCAAAGAAATCCCAGGACTGATCTCCTTCAGAATGGACTGGTTGGATCTCCTTGCAGCCCAAGGGACTCTCAAGAGTCTTCTCCAACAACACAGCTCAAAAGCATCAATTCTTCAGCACTCAGCCTTCTTCACAGTCCAACTCTCACGTCCATACATGACCACTGGAAAAACCATAGCCTTGACTAGATGGACCTTAGTCGGCAAAGTAATGTCTCTGCTTTTCAATATGCTATCTAGGTTGGTCATAACTTTTCTTCCAAGGAGTATGTGCCTTTTAATTTCATGGCTGCAGTCACCATCTGCAGTGATTTTGGAGCCCCCCAAAATAAAGTCTGACACTGTTTCCACTGTTTCCCCATCTATTTCCCATGAAGTGATGGGACTGGATGCCATGATCTTCGTTTTCTGAGTGTTGAGCTTTAAGCCAACTTTTTCACTCTCCTCTTTCACTTTCATCAAGAAGCTTTTTAGTTCCCCTTCACTTTAGGTACACAGATGACACCACCCTTCTGGCAGAAAGTGAAGAAGAACTAAAGAGCCTCTTGATGAAAGTGAAAGAGGAGAGTGAAAACATTGGCATAAAACTCAACATTCAGAAAATTAAGATCATGGCATCTGGTCCCATCACTTCATGGCAAATAAATGGGGAAACAATGGAGACAGTGACAGTCTTTATTTTCAGGGCCTCCAAAAATCATTGCAGATGGTGACTACAGCTATGAAATTAAGAGACACTTGCTCCCTGGATGAAAAGCTATCTCTAACCCAGACAGTATATTAAAAGGCAGAGACATTGCTTTGAAACAAAAGTCTGTCTAGTTAAAGCTGTGGTTTATCCAGTAGTCACGTATGGATGTGAGAGTTGCACTATAAAGAAAGCTGAGTGCCGAAGAATTGATGCTTTTGAACTGTGGTGTTGAAGAAGACTTTTATGAGACCCTCGGACTGCAAGAAGATCCAACCAGTCCATCCTAAAGGAAATCAATGCTGAATATTCATTGGAATGACTGATGTTGAAGCTGAAACTCCAATACTTTGGCCACCTGATGCAAAGAACCGACTCATTTGAAAAGACCCTGATGCTGGGAAAGTTTGAAGAAGGGAGGAGAAGGGGACGACAAAGGATAAGAAGGTTGGATGGCATCACTGATGCAATGGACATGAGTTTGAGTCTCTGGGAGTTGGTGATGGACAAGGAAGCCTGGCATGCTATAGTCGATGGGGTCACAAAGAGTAAGACATGACTGAGTGACTGAACTGACTGACTGGGTAAATTTTAATTTTTAAAAAAGAAAAACCATGTGATATCATTCATATATAAATAAGTCCTTTATTCAATTCATTAAGTAATACAATATTGAGGATTAAATTGTGTACCTTTAAAATTTTATATATTTAGTTCCTAATGCTTAATACCTGAGAATGTGATAGTATTTGGAGACAGGGTTTTTAAACATGTAATTTAAAACAATGTCTTTATGGTAGGTCTTAATCTGATTAGTTTCATTATAAGATTAGACTAGGACTCAGGTGCAGAGGGGAAAGCATGTTAAGACAGAGGAAGAAGATGGCTATATATAACCCAAGGAGGCCTCAGAAGAAAGCAACCCTGGCAACACCTTGATTTCAGGTCCTATCCTCCAGAACCATAAGAAAATAACTTTCTGCTGTTCGTCACTCAGTGGTGCTTTGTTATTCCAGCCCTATCTAATAATATATTTACATTAGGGCTCATATGTATTCTAGGCAATGGGCATTTGCATTGCTATGATTTTTCCATAAATTTACCTCTTGCCCTATAGGTTTGTGAAATAGTCTAGCTATAGAAAATTAATGAAAATGTGCACATCCGTGTAAAATCAGATATTCCTCCAAGGGTCCACTATATAAAATGTATCACTCCACTGAAAGGATGTCCAGTGTTCTATTTTGCCAATTTCGAGAGTTGGTTTTTTTTTTTTAATTGACATACCACTACCTCATACCTTGCAGACCTTTTCTATCTCATGAAATGTAGCCATTGACAAGATAATACTTCACAACATGTTAATCAAGTATGCTTTCCTTGCATTTGGTCTGGGATTAATCTCCTCTTCTGTTATCCTGAGTAGGACATAGGTTTCTTCCTCTGATTATCAGCTAATATTGAGAAGATTTTTTTTTCCCCACACATACAAATATGTTTTTAATTTATTACTATTTGGAAGATTCTGATTCAAATTTTTCTGTTGACTATTAATTCTTTTAAATAAAAATAAGTGTCCTTACAATAAGAGAGTAGGAGGAGAGGGAGTGTTATTGAGGAAATGCAGATGGACTTTAGAAAAAAGAGGAATGAAATAATAATGAAGCTTCACCTGCTGAACAGGTTTAATAGACCACTCTGCTCTTAAGCCATATACTCCCTGGACTTATCCATCCATGACCTGATTTATTTATAACATTACATGGCAGTACTTCAGATTTCTCCTCCCCTCCACCCCACTGATAATCTGCCTAAGGCTGAAATATCTGGCAACAAAACATTTGAAGACATAATTCAATCTAGGTAAACTTTAATGTATCTTCACTACAGATTTTCTGCTTCTTCCTCTTAAGAATCTGTTTTCAGAATTTTGCCATAAAATCTAATGTTAAGGACACATATGAAATGCCAAAATCCCTAATCTCTCTTTCTGAAAGGTTATGCCATTTCGATTTGGACCTTATTTATTTTTTCTATTTTAAATCAAAATTTCTCAACAAACTGAAACAGTATTTAAGTAACTCTACTGCCCAATTTAAAAGTCAAAGTGAAAGTGAAAGTCAGTCTGTCATGTCCAACTTTTTGCTCCGTGGACCTTAGCCCGCCAGGCTCTTCTGTCCATGGAAATCTCTAGGCAAGAATACTGGAGTGGGTTGCCATTCCCTTCACCAGAGGATCTTCCCGACCTAGGGATCGAACCCAGGTCTCTCCTGAATTGCAGCAGACTATTGTCTGAGCCACTACAGAAGCTGTGGCTTAAAAATCAAAGGGAATTGAAAATTTGACTTAGCACTGATCTGTGAATGACAGTAATGTGTCTGGAGATGAAGAACATGAAGTTTTCAAAGATTCTTAAAAATGACATTGTTATTTGAAGTTTTTGTCACTTAGTGATTTTTTAATATGATTTTTTGCTTCACCAAGAGAAGATTAAGATGTGTTTTTTATCACACTGTTTCTTCCAAAGCACTGGAATTATCCTCTTTGTTTAGTCTATCCCCAGCTGCTGGCCTAGAAAACCCATAAACTTGGCTTCACAGCTGTGCCTGCTGTTCCAGATTTTAGAGTCAGACTTTTCTTCTCAGTATCTTGCTGATTTTGGCCCAGATTTCAGGTGAACATTCTCATAATGCACAGTTGAAAAATATCATATTTTGTGAATATCATATGCAAAGTGTTTTTGTTGGTTTAGTTTTTCCTTTGTTTATTTTTTTGATGTTGCTTTTCTAAATATTGTTGGAAACACTTAAATTACCTCAACAACTTCTCAAAGAAATTTCAGAGTATGTGATAAGGTAGTAAACATCACTAATCACCAGGGCAATGCAAATCAAAACCATAATGAAATATCACCTCACAACTCTTAGGATGACAATTTTCAAAACAAAACAGAATCCAAAAAAAAAAAAAAATTCAAAAGATAAGTGTTGGTCAGGATGCAAAGAAACTGGAACCCTTTCACATTGTTGGTGGGAATGTAATATGGTCTTGTGGGAAACAGTATGGATGCAAAAAGTTAAAAGTTGGACTACCACGTAATCCAGCAATCCTACATTTGGTATTTATCCAAACGCATTTAAACTAAGATCTCAAAGAGATATATGCATATGCATACTTATGTTCACTGCACAATTATTCACAACAGCCAAAATAAGAGGAAAAAATGTCCACTGACAGATGAATAGATATGGAAAGTGTGGTATACACAATGAAATATTATTCACTCTCAAAAAGAAGGTAATCTTGCCATATGTAACAACACATATGAACCTGAAGGACATTATGCTAAGTAAGACACCCTAGCTACTGAAGCACAAATACTGCAAGATTCTAATTATATGAGGCATCTAAAACAAACTCATGGAAGCAAAGTAGAATGTTGCTTGTTGGGGAGTGAGCAGAGGGTGGAGGAATAAAGACTTGTTTTTCAATAGGCATGACATTTATGTATGATGAGTAAATACTAAGCATCTGCTTTATAACATAGTCAGTTCAGTGGCTCAGTTGTGTCCAAATCTTTGTGACGCCATGGACTAATTGCACAATGCCAAGCCTCCCTGTCCATCACCAATTCCTGGAGCCTACTCAAACTCATGTTCATTGAGTCAGTGATGCCATCCAACCGTCTCATCCTCTGTCACCTGCTTCTCTTACTGCCTGCAATCTTTCCCAGCATCAGGGTCTTTTACAGTTCTTCAGTTCAGGTGGCCAGAGTATTAGAGTTGCATCAGCGTCAATGCTTCCAATGAATATTCAGGACTGATTTCCTTTAGGATGGACTGGTTGGATCTCTTTGCAGTCCAGGGACTCTCAAGAGTCTTCTCCAACACCACAGTACAAAAGCATCAATTCTTCAGTTCTCAGCTTTCTTTATAGTCCAAATTTCACATCCATATATGATACTGGAAAAACCTTAGCTTTGACTAGACAGACCTTTGTTGGTAAAGTAATGTCTCTGCTTTTTAATATGCTGTCTAGGTTGGTCATAGCTTTTCTTCCAAGGAGCCAGCATCTTTTAATTTCACGGCTGCAGTCACCATCTGCAGTGATTTTGGAACCCAATAAATAAAGACAGTCACTATTTCCATTGTTTCCTCATAAATCTGCCATGAAGTGATGGAACCAGATGCCATAATCTTAGTTTTTTAATGTTGAGTTTTAAGCCAACTTTTTCACTCTCCTCTTTCACTTTCATCAAGAGGCTCTTTAGTTCTTCACTTTCTGCCATAACGGTGGTGTTATCTGCAGATCTGAGGTTATTGATATTTCTCCCAGCAATCTTGATTCCAGGTTATGCTTCATCCAGTCCAGCATTTCTCATGATGTACTCTGCATATAAATTAAATAAGCAGAGTGACAATATATACCATGATGTACGCCTTTCCTGATTTGGAACCAGTCTGTTGCTCCATGTCCAGTTCTAACTGTTGCTTCTTGACATGCATACAGATGTCTCAGGAGGCAGATAAGGTGGTCTGGTATTTCTGTCTCTTTAAGAATTTTTCACTGTTTGTTGTGATCCACACAGTTCCAGGCTTTGGTGTAGTTAGTAAAGCAGAAGTAGATGTTTTTCTGGAAGTCTCTTGCTTTTATGATGATCCAGCAGATGTTGGCAATTTAATATCTGGTTCCTCTGCCTTTTCTAAATCCAGCTTGAACATCTCACAGTTCACGTACTGTTCCTGTACTGTTCACACTCACAGTTCACGTACTGTTGAAGCCTGGCTTGGAGAATTTTGAGCATTACTTTAGTAGCATGTGAGATGAGTGCCATTGTGCAATAGTTTGACTCTTTGGCATTGCGTTTCTTTGCGATTGGAATGAAAACTGACATTTTCCAGTCCTGTGGCCGCTGCTGAATTGTCCAAATTTGCTGGCATATTGAGTGCAGCACTTTCATAGCATCATCTTTCAGGATTTGAAATAGCTCAACTGGAATTTCATCACCTCCACTAGCTTTGTTTGTAGTGATACTTCATAAGGCCCACTTGACCTCACATTCCAAATGTCTGGCTCAAGGTGAATGATCACACCATCACATCTACAATACACAGAAGAACCATACATAAAAGAACTTATATTACCTACAGTTAATACCACTGAAATACTTAAAATATTTGTTAAACATGCAGAAAGTATATTGTTTTGTTATTACACACGTACATATAAACAACAATTCACAAGGACACTTTTGGATGTGATGATTATGTTTATTACCTGATTGAGGTGATGACTTCTCGAGTGTGTATGTATATCCCCACTCATCAAATCATAGGCATTTTATGTGTACATTTTTCAGTTTATCAATTATACTTTGACAAGATGTTTAAAATAGAGGAGGAAAGCTCTGAAGTGGCAATCTAAATGGTCTAATTTCCAAGTGAGACTAGACATCACAGTGTTTTCAAATAATTCTATTCCAGTCTTCAGTTATCTCCAACTAATGTTGGCAGTAGCTAAGGGCAGTTATAAATTGATCTCAATCTTTGGCACATCACTCTAGAATTCAAGGTCTGTTCTGTTTTAGCACTTATCCAGGGCCAGTCTTTCTCCCTCTACACCTTTCCTTCACTGGCTTATTCCCACACCGTGATTTCTGTTTTCAGTTTCTTTTTTGTCCTCTGAGAGAATGTCCTGTACTCTGAATCTTTACCCAATTTCTCCCAGAATACAAAATTAAATTACATTTTGTTTCATCCTAAAAGTGGTCTATCTAGTGCAAGCCCAAATAATCTTAAAATATACCTCAAAAAACTGGGAAACTGATGCACAATATTGATTTCTGATATGTATTCTCTCTGAATTAAAGTTATGAATGTGTTTTGTCATTTACTAGACTATGAATTCCTTGAGGGCAAAATTATGTTTTATTCACATTTCTGACACCAAATTAAGCTGTTATTTGCTTGGTAAATGTAAATTATTATCTGTATCTAACATTTAAAGTTTATAGGTCTTGTGTTCTCCCGAACCAAACTTTAGCATTAAGCTATTACAAAATAAAATTTTAAAACAAGAAAAGGATATTCATAGCCACACCTTTAATCTATTTCACACTCTCCTAAAAAGGAAATTTGTTTGGGATCCAAAATTTTATTTTCTTGACTGGGTGCTGCAGATTGAGTAAGTACACAACCGAAAAGGCTTGAAGTGAGTTAGATTGAATTTCACTGGCAAGATATTATCACAGACAGATAAAATTTAATTACAGGAGCTGCAGTAGAGACTTACTTGAAAAAACTTTGCAAAATTCTGATTTAAAAAGATTTTAGCACAGATTTTAGAAAATTAAAAAGCATAACAACAACGCATATCCAGAATAGTATTCTTCGTTGATATTTCTAAAGTTTAATTCAAGGGTTTTACTGATTTTCATAGTTTTCTATTAAAAAAATTGTGTTCCAATAAAATTTTGTTTAGAAAAACAGGAATTGGGTCAGATCTGGGTCTAGGACCATAGTTTGACAATCTGTGAAAGTGAAAATGTTAGTTTCTCAGTCATGTCTGACTCTGTGACTCCATGGATTGTAGCCTGCCAGGTTTCTCTATCTGAGGAATTCTTCAGGCAAGAATACTGGAGTGGGTTGCCATTCCTTTTTCCAGGGAATCTTCTCAACCCAGAGAACCTGGGATTGAACCTGCATCTCCTGCATTGCAGGCAGATTCTTCACTATAGTCTAGAGGGAATCCATGACTTCTAAGAAAGTATTTGATAATCAATTTGCCCAAAAGTTCAATGAATCTGCGCTGTTGAAGTTAAAGACACAGTCAAAGAAATATTGGGACAATGTGGATGGACCTGGAGGACATTATGCTAAGTTAGAGAAGTCACACAAAGACAGACATATCTTACATGATACCACTAATATGTGACATCTAAAAAAGCTAAACTTATAGAAACAGATAGTATACTGTTGTTTAACAGGTGCTGAAGAGGTAGGGGAAATTGAGAAGATTTTATTAAATGGTAAAAACTTGTAACAAGAAAATAAATACTTTCTAGGGCTTATTTTCAATACTGATGTTTCTTTTGCGTACTGTCCCATGAAGGAAATAGATTCAAAGAAAATGTTACGCGGTAATTCAACTTCTGTGACAAGAACAGAGGTGATGGTGGAAAGAGAGGTGATAGCGGTTTCGTGGGCTTCAAAACATAACATACAGGTGACCATGTAAACCTAGTTAAATTCATCCCAAAGGTCTTCTGATATATTTTAAACATACCACAAGAAATACTTTAGTTCACAGATATTCATTTCATGAGTCAAATATTTGTACACTGTACAGATTACTTTATATAAATGTACATTTACTTTATATAAAGGTTATAGTTTGCTAAATAGTACATTTTACATATTATATCATGCTTTTTACAAAAAGAAAGAAAGTGAAGTTGCTCAATCGTGTCCAACTCTTTGTGACCCCATGGAACGTAGTCTACCAGGCTCCTCTGTCCATGGGATTCTCCAGGCAAGAATACTGGAGTGGGTTGCCATTTCCTTTTCCAGGGGATCTTTCTGACCCAGGGATCGAACCCAGGTCTCCCACACTATTGGCAGATGCTTTTTCCCTCTGAGTCACCAGGGAAGCCATGCTTTTTACAAAAGCATACTATAATTTTTAAAAAGTAATAACAAAAATTCAGTTTTTCAGTTGTGTCTGACTATTTGCTCCCCCATGGACTGCAACATACCAGGCTCCCCTGACCTTCACCAGCTCCTGGAGCTTACTCAAACTCATGTCCATTGAGTCAGTAATGCTATCCAACCATCTCTTTCTCTGTCATCCCCTTTTCCTGCCTTCAGTCTTTCTCATCATCAGGGTCTTTTCCAGTGAGTTGGCATTCCCATCAGGCAGCCGAAGTACTGGTGCTTCAGTTTCAGCTTCAGCATCAGCCTTTCCAATGAATCAGGATTGATTTCCATTAGGCTTGACTGGTTGGATCTCCTTACAGTCCAAGGGACTCTCAAGAGTCTTCTCCAACACCACAGTTCAAAAGCATCAATTTTTTAGTGCTCAACCTTATTTACGGGCCAACTCTCACATCCATACATGACTACTGGAGAAACCATAGCTTTGACTATATGAACCTCTGTTGGTAAATTGATGTCCGCTTTTTAATATGCTGTCCAGGTTTGTCATAGCTTTTCTCCCAAAGAGCAAGTGTCTTTTAATTTCATGGCTGAAGTCACCATCTGCAGTCATTTTGGAGCCCAAGAAAATAAAGTCTGTCACTGTTTCCATCTATTTGCCATGAAGGGATGGGATCAGATGCCGTGAGATTAAGGATGTTATTATAGAAAGATATTTAGTCTTTGTTCTCAATTTCTGGCAGAGAGCTCCTAAAAACCTTCAGAATTTCTTGAGTGATTAGAGTGATAGGACTGTCTTTTGATCTAATGAGGCACTTTTACTTAGCCCCTAGATAGCTTTAGGATGGTGGCGCTGCTGCTGCTAAGTTGCTTCAGTCATATCCGACTCTGTGCGACCACATAGATGGCAGCCCACCAGGCTTCCCCATCCCTGAGATTCTCCAGGCAAGAACACTGGAGTGGGTTACCATTTCCTTCTTCAATGCATGAAAGTGAAAAGTCAAAGTGAAGTCGCTCTGTTGTGTCTGACTCTTAGTGACCCTATGGACTGCAGCCCACCAGGCTCCTCGGTCCATGGAATTTTCCAGGCAAGAGTACTGGAGTGGGGTGCTATTGCCTTCTCTGAGGATGGTGGCTGGTCATCCTTAACTCCAGAAACCAAGTATTGTTTACAGTCTTGGAAATTTCAGCCCCATCCCAACATCTAGAAAGGAGAGAAAGACAGGAGATTGAGTTAGTTACTAATGGCCAGTGACTTAATCAGTATGCTTATGCAAGGAACCTTCATAAATACCGCTAACAATGTGGTTCAGAGAATTTCTGATTTGTCGAACACATCCACATGTCAGGAGGATGGCACAGCCCTACTCCATAGTGACAGAAGCTCCTTAATTGGGACCATTTAACACCTTGCCTTGTATTCCTCATTTCACTCTCCATTTGTTAATTTATAATAATCCAATAAATGTAAGTAAAGTACTTCCCTGAGTGAATTCTGTGAGTCACTCTACCAAATCATTGCACCTGAGGAGGCAGTTATGGGAATCTCCAAATCATAGCCAGTTAATCAGAAGTATGGTTGATAGGACTTTCCATTGTCATCAATGGTGGGGACAGTGTTGTGGGGCTGAGCCCTTAAACTAGTGGAGCCTGACCCTAACTCTCGGTAGTTTGGTCAGAACCGAATTGAATTATAAGACACTTAGTGAGTATTAGCACTAATGGTGATGTCAGGAGGAAAAGAATCTCAAAGTAAAAAAAAAAAAGAAAATTAAAACTTGTACAGCCCCTCTTATTCCCCAGATAAGGAGTTAAGATACACTGATATATAGACAAACACTCACACTCATTCTCTCTTTTTACAAACACATTTACACACCAAAATAGATTTATAATCAACTACGACCATAGCATACAGATATTTTCATTGTCGATACAAAGTTATTAAAGTACTTTCTTTAATTGAATAAGGTGTCATTATATCAATATACAGAGTTTAATTTATATAGCTAATAAGCATTACATTTCAAGATAAAATGAGTAGTGATTTTAGTATCTTATGATTGTAAAAACCTTAGAACAAACTATACTAAGAAACAAACACATAAAGAGCAAAAATTGGTGAGCTGTTACTATCCATAGCACTATCTTCTTTCCAACTAAAACAGGAATTGACATATTGTAAATCACCTATACTTAAATAAAAAAGACAGAAAAGAAAAGCTGAGGGAATTAAAGCTTCAACAGCCAAATATTTCTTTTAAAAAGTGGGAATTGAGATGATAATTTCTGTGAAATATATCTAATAATACTAAAACATACTTATTACCTGAAATCTGGAAGTAGTATGTCCCAAACTAAATTTTGGAGATTGTTTTATTTATTAAACAAAGCTTTAATGGAATAAAACTTTAAATTTATTTGAAATACAATACACCTAAGTATTTTGGTTGTCTGAGCCTTTGGATAGGCTGAAATATTCTATCAATATCAATCAAAAGAGACAAAAGGAGCACAAATCAAATTCCTAAAACTAAAATCAATAGCATTATGTCAGGCTGAATTAAGCTATATTGTACTATTACTTCAAATATTATCTAGTGTGGTTAAATGATTTTATTTATTTTTTGTCTGAGTTTCTTTCCTTAAACACAAGAATCTAGAGTCATATAATTTTTAAGAATAAAGGTACTTTATGTATTAATTAAATAACATGTAGGCTGAAGGACAAATTCCTTTGGAGTAGATACTAAATTTTCTTCATCTTTACATGAGAATAGTGACTTGCAAAACTGTATCTAACTTTTATATTCAATTAAATTGACAATGAGGAAAGTGTGTTCCAAGAAGTTAAGTGACTTATCCAAATACTAATAGAGACTTACGTAGCTAGACTTTAGAATTTATTTTTAACCCTAGACAGTTCAGTTCAGTCACTCAATTGTGTCCGACTCTTTGCGACCCCATGAACCGCAGGATGCCAAGCCTCCCTGTCTATCACCAAATCCCGGAGTACCTTCAAACTTATGTCCATTGAGTTGGATGTCATGATCTTAATTTTCTGAATGCTGAGCTTTAAGCCAACATTTTGCTCTCCTTTTTCACTTTCATCAAGAGGCTCTTTAGTTCTTCTTCACTTTCTGCCCTAAGGATGGTGTCATATGCATATCTGAGGTTACTGATATTATTCCCGGCAATCTTGATTCCAGTTTGTGCTTCCTCCAGAGCAGCGTTTCTCATGATTTGCTCTGCATATAAGTTAAATAAGCAGGGTGACAACATACAGCCTTGACACACTCCTTTCCTATTGGAACCAGTTTGTTGTTCCATGTCCAGTTCTAACTGTAGCTTCCTGACCTGCATAAAAATATCTCAAGAGGCAGGTCAGGTGGTCTGGTATTCCCATCTCTTTCAGAATTTTCCAGTTTATTGTGATCCATACAGTCAAAGGCTTTGACATAGTCAGTAAAGCAGAAATAGATGGTTTTTTGAAACTTTCTTGCTTTTTCCATGATCCAGCTGATGCTGCCAATTTAATCTCTGATTCCTCTGCCTTTTATGAAACCAGCTTGAACGTCTGGAATTTCAGAGTTCATGTATTGCTGAAGACTGGCTTGGAGAATTTTAAGCATTACTTTATTAGACTGTGAGATGAGTGCAATTGTGCGGTAGTTTGAGCATTCTTGGGCATTGCCTTTCTTTGGGATTGGAATGAAAACTGACCTTTTCCAGTCCTGTAGCCACTGCTGAGTTTTCCAAATTTGCTGGCATATTGAGTGCAGCACTTTCACAGCATCATCTTTCAGGATTTGAAATAGCTGAAATGGAATTCCATCACCTCCACTAACTTTGTTCATAGTGATGCTTCCTAAGGTCCACTTGACTTCACATTCCAGTATGTCTGGCTCTAGGTGAGTGATCACACCATCATGATTATCTGGGTCATGAAGATCTCTTTTGTATAGTTCTTCTGTGTATTCTTGCCACCTCTTCTTAATATCTTCTGCTTCTGTTAGGTCCATACCATTTCTGTCCTTTATCGAGCCCATCTTTGCATAAAATGTTCCCTTGCTATTTCTAATTTTCTTGAAGAGATCTCTAGTCTTTCCCATTCTATTGTTTCCCTCTGTTTCTTTGCATTGATTGCTGAAGAATGCTTTCTTATCTCTCCTTGCTATTCTTCGGAACTCTGCACTCAAATGGGTATATCTCTCCTTTTCTCCTTTGCTTTTTATTTATCTTCTTTTCAAAGTTATTTGTAAGGCCTCCTCAGACAGCCATTTTGCTTTTTTTCATTTCTTTTTCTTGGGGATGGTCTTGAGTCCTGTCTCCTATACAATGTCAGGAACCTCCATCCATAGTTCATCAGTCACTCAGTCTATCACATCTAGTCCATTTCTCACTTCCACTGTATAGTCATAAGGGACTTGATTTAGGTCACACTTGAATGGTCTAGTGGTTTTCTCCACTTTCTTCAATTTAAGTCTGAATTTGGCAATAAGGAGTTTATGATCTGAGCCACAGTCAGCTCCCGGTCTTGTTTTTGCTGACTGTATAGAGCTTCTCCATCTTTGGATGCAAAGAATATAATCAATTTGATTTCAGTGTCGACCATCTGGTGATGTCCATGTGTAGAGTTTTCTCTTGTCTTGTTGGATGAGGGTGTTTGCTATGACCAGTACATTCTCTTGGCAAAACTCTATTCGCCTTTGCCCTGCTTTATTCTGTACTCTAAGGGCAAATTTGCCTGTTACTTGAGTTGTTTCTTGACTTCCTACTTTTGCCTTCCAGTCCCCTACAATGAAAAGGACATCTTTTGGGGGTGTTAGTTCTAGAAGGTCTTGTAGGTCTTCATAGAACTGTTCATGTTCAGCTTCTTCAGCATTACTGTTTGGGGCATAGACTTGGATTACCGTCATATTGAATGGTTTGCCTTGAAAACGAACAGAGTTCATTCTGTCATTTTTGAGATTGCATCCAAGTACTGCATTTCGAACTCTTTTGTCTCTCTCAACCTAAATATCCTATTCTTATAATTGTATTTAATTATTTATTTTTGGCTGTGCTGAGTCTTCATTGCCCCATGAGCATTTCTTGGCTGTGGCATGTTGGGGCTACTTTAGGTGCAGTGTGCAAGCTTCCCATTGAGATGGCTTATTTGCCACAAAGCATGGGCTCTAGGGTATGGTATCTAGAGCACAGGCTCAATATTTTTGGTTCACGGTCTTAGCTGCTGTGCAGCATGTGGGATCTTCTCATATCAGGGATCAAACCTATCTCTCTTGCATTGGCAGGCAGATTCTTCACCATTGAACCACCAGGGAAGCCCATAAATATCTTTAAAAATAGGAATATATTAGATATGGTAGGTCTTATCTGACAGAATTTCATTCCATTAAATGGCATATATTTAAATCTATCTGGGGTTCCATACTGAAATTCTCAGGCAGGATGGGACAGGCAAAGTAAATGAGAGAATACAGCCTAGCGTTGATTGCCTAAGTATACATTAAGTAAACAGAGGGAGCTGTGATAAACTGAGCAACCCAGTAAATAAGGTTTCTTCTCAGCTTTAGGAATCCTAGAGGTTTAGAGACTTTTGCTCAATACTAAAAACAAGCAGAAAGAGTTTGACTACCATTTGAGGAAAACGTGAAGGATACACACAGACAAAACTTTACTCCCAAGGGCCAGAGCCAAAGGTCCTGTCTAAAACTGATGTTGGACCGAGGAGGTAGGACAGCCATCCCTTATTCATAGGTGTTTAGAGCAGCTTTAATCATAAGTACCACAACTTAGAAGCAATAACAATGTCCTTCAAAAAGAAAGGATAAATAATCAGTAGTACATCCAGACAATGGACTAGAATGCAGCACTGATTTAAATGCATATTACTAAGGGAAGTAAGCCAATCTGAAAGAGTCATACACTGTATAATTCCAATTATATGATATTCTGTAAAAGGCAAAACTAAAGAGACAGTAAAAAGATGAGTGGTTTCCAGGGGTTGTGGCAGGGTGTGAGTGGGGATGAATCTGAGCACTGAGGATTTTTAGGGCAGTGAAAATACTCAGTATGATATCATAATAATGGACATATGTTGTTAGAGACGTGTCTAAATCCATATTGTATATAATACCAAGAGTGAACAGTAACAGAAACAATTGTTATAACTGTGGCAGATGATGTAACAATATAGGTTCATCAGCTGTAACCAATTTAACACTCAATTAGGGACTGGTGATAATGGGAGAAGCTATGCATGTGTGAGGGCAGGGGTTATATGAGAAATCTCTGTACCTCCTGCTCACTTGTCCTGTGAACCTATCAATTAGCTCAGTTCAGTTCAGTTGCTCAGTTGTGTCCAACTCTTTGTGACTCCATGGACTGCAGCAGCCAGACTTCCCTGTCCATCACCAACTCCTAGAGCTTACTCAGACTCATGTCCATCAAGTTGATAGTGCCATTCAAACATCTCATCCTCTATCGTTCCCTGTGTGAACCTATAAATGTTTTAAATATAATAAAGAATGAAAAACTTTGAAAATATAAAACAATTATTAAGACAGAATCATTATGAAGAAAACTAATCAGACATATGTCAAAAAATGAACGGGGCTGGAAAGGCAAAATACAAAAGTAATTATATTGATAAATTGCTTTTATCATACTATGAATAATGTATAGACCAAAAATATCATAAATATGTATTATGAAATTTGTGTGTGTATAAAAATAAAACACTTGGCAACTACACCAACAAGAATTCTTGGCTCTAAGATTTTTACATAATTTTGTTGTTGTTCAGTTGCTAAGTCATGACCAATTCTTTGAGATCCCCTGGACTGTAGCCTGCCAGGTTCCTCTGTCCTTGAGGAGGCAAGACTGTTGGAATGGGTGGCCATTTCTTTCTCCAGGGTATCCTTTTGACTAAGGGAAGTACTCAGCATAAGCTTAGCATTTATTATATTCTTTTATGGAAGTGGAATGAAACTGGTAAAAGAGTTAAACATTATACTTAGTGACATATATCTGTTTTATTATTTGTTAAGCTTCTTTCTTATGTACTAGGACTATGTAGAATGATGCATAATTATATATACATTCCATATCCAAAATGTGTTGCATATACCAGGTACATGTTTTTTTTTTTAATAAATGAATATGAAAATTAAAACTTTAAAGATATAACTTAGAATTTGTCACATTAGGAAATAATCCTTTATGAAGAAATTAATTTCAAAGTATTATTCACTTGTTTACCTGTTGGTTTTCATGGTGAAATACCCTACAGAAAATTTCCTTATCTATTAAAACAGAATTTATTTACAATCTACTTTCAGTATATCTGCATCAGCCTGGTTGGTACATCACTATTATCACTTTTACAAATAAACTCCTGTGTTTTATATTATCAGTGAACCTGAACCAGAAATAGGCTGCTTTGTTGTTTTACTTCTCTTCTACTCCAGCAATTTGCACCAATGAGAAATGACACATTTTTTAACTTGCTCATTTTTGGCCTTAGTTCTCTTATCACTTCAGTTCAGTTCAGTCACTCAGTCATGTCTGACTCTTTGCGATCCCATGGACTGCAGCATGCCAGGCCTCCCTGTCTGTCACCAAATCCTGGAGTTTACCTAAATTCATGTCCATTGAGTCGGTGATACCATCCAGCCATCGCATCCTCTCGTCCCTTTCTCCTGCCTTCAGTCTTTACCAGCATCAGGATCTTTTCAAATGAGTCAGCTCTTTGCACCAGGTGGCCGAAGTATTGGAGTTACAGCTTCAACATTAGTCCTTTCAATGAATTATTCAGGACTGATCTCCTTTAGGATGGACTGGTTGGATCTCCTTGCAGTCCAAGGGACTCTCAAGAGTCTTCTCCAACACCACAGTTCAAAAGTTCTTTGGCACTCGGCTTTCTTTATAGTCCAACTCTCATATCCATACATGACTACTGGAAAAACTTTAGCCTTGACTAGACAGACATTTGTTGACAAAGTAATGTCTCTGCTTTTTAATATGCTGTCTAGGTTGGTCATAGCTTTCCTTCCAAGGAGTAAGCATCTTTTAATTTCATGGATGCAATCATCATCTGCAGTGATTTTGGAGCCCCCCAAAATAAAGTCAGCCACTGTTTCCACTGTTTCCCCATCTATTTGCCATGAAGTGATGGGACTAGATGCAATGATCTAAGTTTTCTGAATGCTGAGCTTTAAGCCAACTTTGTCACTCTCCTCTTTCACTTTCATCAAGCAGCTCTTTAGTCTTCTTCACTTTCTGCCATAAGGGTGGTGTCATCTGCATATGTCACTAAAATATTTCTATTAGAACAGATGATTTCTAATGTCCTATTTAAATCCTCCACTTCATAGATAATAGTCATGTCATGGTGAAGTGGCTTGCTTAACCCTATGAAACTATGAGCCATGCCCTGAAGGGCCACCCAAGTGGGATGGGTCATAGCGGAAAGTTCTAACAGAATGCGTACCACTGAAGGAGGGGAAGGCAGTATTATTGCCACAAGGACCCCATGAGCAGTATGAAAAGCCAAAAAGATATGACACTGGAAGATGTGCCTTCCCAGTAGGTGAGTGTCCAATACAGTACTGGGGAAGAGTCAAGGGCAATTACTAAAAGCTCCAGAAAGAATCAAGTGGCTGGCCCAAAGCAGAAATTCCAGTCAGTTGTGGATGTGTCTGGTGGTGAAAGTAAAGTAAAGTTATTCTGTGAAAAATAACATTGCATAGGAACCTAGAATGTTAGGTTCGTAAATCAAGATAAATTGAATGTGGTCAAGCAAGAGATGGCAAGAGTGAACATCACATTTTAGGAATCAGTGCACTAAAATGGATGGGGATTTATTTCAGATGACCATTATATCTGCTACCATAGAAGAGAATCCCTGTGAAGAAATGGAGTAGCTCTCATAGTCCAACAAGAGTCCTAAGTGCAGTACTTGCGTGCAATCTCAAAAAGGTCAGAATGATCTTGACTCATTTCCAAGGCAAATCATTCAATTTCATGGTACTCCAAGCTGTGTCCAAACCACTGATGCTGAAGAAGCTGAAGTTGACTTGTTCTATGAAGACCTACAGGATCTTCTAGAACACCAGAAAAAAAAAAAAAATGTGCTTTTCATCATAGAGGAATGGAATGTGAAAGTAGGAAATCAAGAAGTACCCATTAACAGGCAATTTTGGCCTTGGAGTATAAAATGAAGCAGGGGCTTATCAAGAGAACACACTTTTCATGCTGCTACTGCCGAGTCGCTCCAGTCATGTCCGACTCCGTGCGACCCCAGAGATGGCGGCCCACCAGGCTCCCCCGTCCCTGGGATTCTCCAGGCAAAAACACTGGAGTGGGTTGCCATTTCCTTCTCCAATGCATGAAAGTGAAAAGTGAAAGTGAAGTCGCTCAGTCGTGTCTGACTCTTCGCGACCCCATGGACTGCAGCCCACCAGGCTCCTCTGTCCATGGGATTTTCCAGGCACTTTTCATAGCAAACACAATTTACCAACAAGCTAAGAAATGACTATACACACTGACATCACCATATGGTCAGTACCAGAATCAGATTGATTATTTTCTTTGCAGCCAAAGATGTAAAAACTCTATAAAAGGTCAATAAAATGAAGACCTGGAGCTGACTGGCTCAGATCATTAGGTTCTTATTGATAAATTTAGGCTTAAATTGAAGAAAGTAGGGAAAACCACTAGGCCATTCAGGTATAACATAAATCAAATTCCTTATGATTATACAGTGGAAGTGACAAGTACATTCAAAGGATTAGATCTGGTAGACAGACTGCCTAAAGAACTATGGACAGAGGTTTATAACGTGAATACTGAGAAAGCAGAGAGTCTAGAGCTCTGAATATTCTCACCTTCTCCTGAAGATCCCATAAAAGCTTACAAGATAGCTTACAGTGAACGATGTTGGATTCATGATCTCTGAAGTAGAAGATATAGCTTTAGAACTGGGGACCAGGTTTCATCACTCAACAGCTTTTGTGTAGCAGAGTTTAATTAAAGCATGAAAACAGACAGAGAAAGCTTCTAACATAGACATCAATAGGGAGATGGAAAGTGCCCCTGCTCACTAGTCTTAGCAAGGGAGCTATATACCTTATTACAGTAAAGGGTCTTACCAGACCATTTCCAACAAAACAAGAGAAGACTCTGCACATAGACAACACAAGATGGTCAACAACGAAATCAGATTGATTATTTTTTTTTGCAGGCAAAGATGGAGAAGCTCTATAAAGTCAGCAAAAACAACACTGGGAGCTGACTGTGGCTCAGACCATGAACTTCTTATTGCCAAATTCAGACTTAAATTGAAGAAAGTAGGAAAAACCACTAGACCATTCAGGTATGATATAAATCAAATTGCTTATGGTTTTACAGAAGTGACAAATAGATTCAAGGGATTAGATATGATAGAGTGCTTAAAGAACTATGGACAGAGGTTTATAGCATTGTACAGGAAGCAGTAATCAAAACCATCCCAAGACAAAGCAATGCAAGAAGGCCATTGGTTGAGGAGGTTTTAAAAATACCTGAGAAAAGAAAAGAAGTGAAAGGCCAGGGAAAAAGGGAAAGATATACCCAACTGAATCTGAAGTTCTAGAGAATAGCAAGGAGAGATAAGAAAACCTTCTTAAATAAGCAATGCAAAGATATGTGGCAACAATACACAGATGAATAATACAAAAAGATCTAAATGATCTGGATAACCATGATGGCGTGGTCACTCACTTAGAGCCGGACATTATGGAGTCAGTTCATGTGGCCCTTAGGAAGCATTACCACAAACAAAGCTAGTGGAGGTGATGGAATTCAAGCTGAGCTATTTTAAAATCCTAAAAGATATTGTTGCTAAAGTGCTGGATTCCATATGTCAGCAAATTTGGAAAACTCAGCAGAAGCCATAGGACTGTTCCAATGCCAAAGAAGGGTAATGCCAAAGAATGTTCTAAGTACCCTACAATTTCTCTTGTTTTACATGCTAGCAACGTTATACTCAAAATCCTTCAAGCTAAGTTTCAATGGTACATGAACTGAGAACTTTCAGACATACAAACTGGATTTAGAAAAGGCAAAGGGAGCGGAAATTAAACCGGCAACATTCGTTGGATCATTGAGAAAGCAAAGGAATTACAGAAAAAACATTTCCTTCTGCTTCATTAACTATTCTGAAGTATCTGACTGTGTGGATCATAACAAACTGCAGAAAATTCTTAAAGAGATGCGAGTTCCAGACCACCTTATGTGTCTTCTGAGAAACCTATATGTGGGTCAAGAAGCAACCATTAGAACCACATATGGAACAAAGGAATGGTTAGAAATTGGGAAAGGAGTACAATGAGGCTGTATATTGTCACCCTGCTTATGTAACTTATATGCAGAGTACATCATGCGAAATACTGGATTGGATGAATCACAAGCTGAAATCAAAATTGTCAGGGGAAATATCAGTAACCTTAGGATATGCATATGATACCACTCGAATGGCAGAAAATTAAGAGGAACTAAAGAGTCTCTAGAAGATGGTGAAAGAGGAGTGGGAACAAGCTGGCTTGAGACTCAACATTCAAAAAACGAAGATCATGGCCTCTGATCTCATCACTTTACAGCAAATAGAAGGTGAAAGTGTGAAGCAGTGACACATTTTGTTTTCTTGGGCTCCAAAATCACTATAGACAGTAACTGCAGCCATGAAATTAAAAGACTCTTGCTCCTTTGAAGGATAGCTATGACAGATCTAGACAGCATAGTAGAAAACACAGACATCACTTTGCCAACAAAAGTCCGTCTAGTCAAAGCTACGTTTTTTCCAATAGTCATGCATGGATGTGAAAATTGAACTATAATAAGGTTGAGCATCATAGTACTTGTGCTTTTGAATTGTGGTGCTGGACAAAACTCTTGAAAGTCCCTTGAACTGCAAAGAGATCAAACCAATCAATCTTAAAGGAAATTAAACTTGAATATTTGTTGGAAGGATGGTTTCTGAAGCTGAACCACCAATACTTTGGCGACTTGATATAAAGAACCAACTCATATGAAAAGATCTTGATGCTGGGAAAAACTGAAGGCAAATGGAGAAGGAGGCCACAGGGGATGAGATGACTAGATAGCATTACCAACTCAATGACATGAATTAGAGCAAACTCCAAGAGAGAGTGGATGACAGAGTAGCCTGGCATGCTAGGGTCCATGGGGTCCCAAAGTGTTGGACCTGACTTGGTGACCAAACCACAGTAACAACAACATGGCAGTGCATAAGAAAATAGAGGGTTTTGTTATAAAAAGGAAACATGAAGGATCTTTACAATACTGTAATTCTTTAATATCTTAACTATAATAATAGATACATAAATCAACAAGGTCCATAACTGTGTAGAAGTTAATGTACATGTTCTCTTACACACAGACATACACACACACAAATGGGAATAACTAAAACAGCTGGAAAGCTATGAATTAAATTTTAGTGTCAATATCCTGTTTGAGCTACTGTACTACAGTTTTTACTTACTGTACAAACTTAAAAATCTTACTATGAGAAGTAACTGAGCAAAGGGTTTGAGAGATCTCCCTGTATATTCCTTCTTGTACTGCTCTGCTGTGCTCAGTCTCTTCAGACATGTCTGACTATGGGACTCAATGGACTATAGCCCACCAGGCTCCTTGGTCCATGGGATTCTTCAGGCAAGAATACTGGAGTGGGTCTTCCTGACCCAGGGATTGAACTCGCGTTTCCTGTCTCCTGCATTGTAGGCAGATTTTTTACCCATGGAGGCACCTGTGAAGCTCTTTCTTTCTTGCTCAGTTCAGTCACTCAGTCGTTTCTATTTGTGACCCCATGGATTGCAGCACGCCAGGCTTCCCTGTCCATCACCAACTCCTGGAGCTTGCTCAAACTCATGTCCATCAAGTCAGTGATGCCATCCAACCATCCTTCCTCTCTCATCCCTGTCTCCTGTCTTCACTCTTTTCCAGCATCAGGGTCTATTCCAGTGATTCAGCTCTTCACATCAAGTGGCCAAAGTATTGGAGTTTCAGCTTCAGCTTCAGTCCTTCCAATGGATATTCATGACTGATTTCCTTTAGGACTGGCAAATCTACAACCATCTCAATTAAAAAAAAAAAAGATTAAAACTACAAAATAGAAATCCATTAGTCCAATCTTTTTTTTTTAATTGAGATGGTTGTAGATTTGCCAGTCCTAAAGAAATCAGTATGAATATCCATTGGAAGGACTGAAGCTGAAGCTGAAACTCCAATACTTTGGCCACTTGATGTGAAGAGCTGAATCACTGGAATAGACCCTGATGCTGGAAAAGAGTGAAGAGACAGGAGACAGGGATGAGAGAGGAAGGATGGTTGGATGGCATCACTGACTTGATGGACATGAGTTTGAGCAAGCTCCAGGAGTTGGTGATGGACAGGGAAGCCTGGCGTGCTGCAATCCATGGGGTCACAAATAGAAACGACTGAGTGACTGAACTGAGCAGAAAGAAAGAGCTTCACAGGTGCCTCCATGGGTAAAAAATCTGCCTACAATGCAGGAGACAGGGAAACGCGAGTTCAATCCCTGGTCAGGAAGACCCACTCCAGTATTCTTGCTGAAGAATCCATGGACCAAGGAGCCTGGTGGGCTATAGTCCATTGAGTCCCATAGTCAGACATGTCTGAAGAGACTGAGCACAGCAGAGCAGTACAAGAAGGAATATACAGGGAGATCTCTCAAACCCTTTGCTCAGTTACTTCTCATAGTAAGATTTTTAAGTTTGTACAGTAAGTAAAAACTGTAGTACAGTAGCTCAAACAGGATATTGACACTAAAATTTAATTCATAGCTTTCCAGCTGTTTTAGTTATTCCCATTTGTGTGTGTGTATGTCTGTGTGTAAGAGAACATGTACATTAACTTCTACACAGTTATGGACCTTGTTGATTTATGTATCTATTATTATAGTTAAGATATTAAAGAATTACAGTATTGTAAAGATCCTTCATGTTTCCTTTTTATAACAAAACCCTCTATTTTCTTATGCACTGCCATGTTGTTGTTACTGGTGGTTTGGTCACCAAGTCAGGTCCAACACTTTGGGACCCCATGGACCCTAGCATGCCAGGCTACTCTGTCATCCACTCTCTCTTGGAGTTTGCTCTAATTCATGTCATTGAGTTGGTAATGCTATCTAGTCATCTCATCCCCTGTGGCCTCCTTCTCCATTTGCCTTCAGTTTTTCCCCAGCATCAAGATCTTTTCATATGAGTTGGTTCTTTATATCAAGTCGCCAAAGTATTGGTGGTTCAGCTTCAGAAACCATCCTTCCAACAAATATTCAAGTTTAATTTCCTTTAAGATTGATTGGTTTGATCTCTTTGCAGTTCAAGGGACTTTCAAGAGTTTTCTCCAGCACCACAATTCAAAAGCACAAGTACTATGATGCTCAACCTTATTATAGTTCAATTTTCACATCCATGCATGACTATTGGAAAAAACGTAGCTTTGACTAGACGGACTTTTGTTGGCAAAGTGATGTCTGTGTTTTCTACTATGCTGTCTAGATCTGTCATAGCTATCCTTCAAAGGAGCAAGAGTCTTTTAATTTCATGGCTGCAGTTACTGTCTATAGTGATTTTGGAGCCCAAGAAAACAAAATGTGTCACTGCTTCACACTTTCACCTTCTATTTGCTGTAAAGTGATGAGATCAGAGGCCATGATCTTCGTTTTTTGAATGTTGAGTCTCAAGCCAGCTTGTTCCCACTCCTCTTTCACCATCTTCTAGAGACTCTTTAGTTCCTCTTAATTTTCTGCCATTCGAGTGGTATCATATGCATACCTAAGGTTACTGATATTTCCCCTGACAATTTTGATTTCAGCTTGTGATTCATCCAATCCAGTATTTCGCATGATGTACTCTGCATATAAGTTACATAAGCAGGGTGACAATATACAGCCTCATTGTACTCCTTTCCCAATTTCTAACCATTCCTTTGTTCCATATGTGGTTCTAATGGTTGCTTCTTGACCCACATATAGGTTTCTCAGAAGACACATAAGGTGGTCTGGAACTCGCATCTCTTTAAGAATTTTCTGCAGTTTGTTATGATCCACACAGTCAGATACTTCAGAATAGTTAATGAAGCAGAAGGAAATGTTTTTTCTGTAATTCCTTTGCTTTCTCAATGATCCAACGAATGTTGCCGGTTTAATTTCCGCTCCTTTGCCCCTTTTCTAAATCCAGTTTGTATGTCTGAAAGTTCTCAGTTCATGTACCATTGAAACTTAGCTTGAAGGATTTTGAGTATAACGTTGCTAGCATGTAAAACAAGAGAAATTGTAGGGTACTTAGAACATTCTTTGGCATTACCCTTCTTTGGCATTGGAACAGTCCTATGGCTTCTGCTGAGTTTTCCAAATTTGCTGACATATGGAATCCAGCACTTTAGCAACAATATCTTTTAGGATTTTAAAATAGCTCAGCTTGAATTCCATCACCTCCACTAGCTTTGTTTGTGGTAATGCTTCCTAAGGGCCACATGAACTGACTCCATAATGTCCGGCTCTAAGTGAGTGACCACGCCATCATGGTTATCCAGATCATTTAGATCTTTTTTGTATTATTCATCTGTGTATTGTTGCCACATATCTTTGCATTGCTTATTTAAGAAGGTTTTCTTATCTCTCCTTGCTATTCTCTAGAACTTCAGATTCAGTTGGGTATATCTTTCCCTTTTCCCTGGCCTTTCACTTCTTTCTTTTCTCAGGTATTTTTAAAACCTCCTCAACCAATGGCCTTCTTGCATTGCTTTGTCTTGGGATGGTTTTGATTACTGCTTCCTGTACAATGCTATAAACCTCTGTCCATAGTTCTTTAAGCACTCTATCATATCTAATCCCTTGAATCTATTTGTCACTTCTGTAAAACCATAAGCAATTTGATTTATATCATACCTGAATGGTCTAGTGGTTTTTCCTACTTTCTTCAATTTAAGTCTGAATTTGGCAATAAGAAGTTCATGGTCTGAGCCACAGTCAGCTCCCAGTGTTGTTTTTGCTGACTTTATAGAGCTTCTCCATCTTTGCCTGCAAAAAAAAATAATCAATCTGATTTCGTTGTTGACCATCTTGTGTTGTCTATGTGCAGAGTCTTCTCTTGTTTTGTTGGAAATGGTCTGGTAAGACCCTTTACTGTAATAAGGTATATAGCTCCCTTGCTAAGACTAGTGAGCAGGGCACTTTCCATCTCCCTATTGATGTCTATGTTAGAAGCTTTCTCTGTCTGTTTTCATGCTTTAATTAAACTCTGCTACACAAAAGCTGTTGAGTGATGAAACCTGGTCCCAGTTCTAAAGCTATATCTTCTACTTCAGAGATCATGAATCCAACATCGTTCACTGTAAGCTATCTTGTAAGCTTTTATGGGATCTTCAGGAGAAGGTGAGAATATTCAGAGCTCTAGACTCTCTGCTTTCTCAGTATTCACGTTATAAACCTCTGTCCATAGTTCTTTAGGCAGTCTGTCTACCAGATCTAATCCTTTGAATGTACTTGTCACTTCCACTGTATAATCATAAGGAATTTGATTTATGTTATACCTGAATGGCCTAGTGGTTTTCCCTACTTTCTTCAATTTAAGCCTAAATTTATCAATAAGAACCTAATGATCTGAGCCAGTCAGCTCCAGGTCTTCATTTTATTGACCTTTTATAGAGTTTTTACATCTTTGGCTGCAAAGAAAATAATCAATCTGATTCTGGTACTGACCATATGGTGATGTCAGTGTGTATAGTCATTTCTTAGCTTGTTGGTAAATTGTGTTTGCTATGAAAAGTGCCTGGAAAATCCCATGGACAGAGGAGCCTGGTGGGCTGCAGTCCATGGGGTCGCGAAGAGTCAGACACGACTGAGCGACTTCACTTTCACTTTTCACTTTCATGCATTGGAGAAGGAAATGGCAACCCACTCCAGTGTTTTTGCCTGGAGAATCCCAGGACGGGGAGCCTGGTGGGCCGCCATCTCTGGGGTCGCACGGAGTCGGACATGACTGGCGACTCGGCAGTAGCAGCATGAAAAGTGTGTTCTCTTGATAAGCCCCTGCTTCATTTTATACTCCAAGGCCAAAATTGCCTGTTAATGGTACTTCTTGATTTCCTACTTTCACATTCCATTCCTCTATGATGAAAAGCACATTTTTTTTTTTTCTGGTGTTTCTAGAAGATCCTGTAGGTCTTCATAGAACAAGTCAACTTCAGCTTCTTCAGCATCAGTGGTTTGGACACAGCTTGGAGTACCATGAAATTGAATGATTTGCCTTGGAAATGAGTCAAGATCATTCTGACCTTTTTGAGATTGCACGCAAGTACTGCACTTAGGACTCTTGTTGGACTATGAGAGCTACTCCATTTCTTCACAGGGATTCTCTTCTATGGGGCAGATATAATGGTCATCTGAAATAAATCCCCATCCATTTTAGTGCACTGATTCCTAAAATGTGATGTTCACTCTTGCCATCTCTTGCTTGACCACATTCAATTTATCTTGATTTACGAACCTAACATTCTAGGTTCCTATGCAATGTTATTTTTCACAGAATAACTTTACTTTACTTTCACCACCAGACACATCCACACTGACTGGAATTTCTGCTTTGGGCCAGCCACTTGATTCTTTCTGGAGCTTTTAGTAATTGCCCTTGACTCTTCCCCAGTACTGTATTGGACACTCACCTACTGGGAAGGCACATCTTCCAGTGTCATATCTTTTTGGCTTTTCATACTGGCTCATGGGTCGGGGCAATAATACTGCCTTCCCCTCCTTCAGTGGTACGCCATTCTGTTAGAACTTTCCGCTATGACCCATCCCACTTGGGTGGCCCTTCAGGGCATGGCTCATAGTTTCATAGGGTTAAGCAAGCCACTTCACCATGACATGACTATTATCTATGAAGTGGAGGATTTAAATAGGACATTAGAAATCATCTGTTCTAATAGAAATATTTTGTGACATATGCAGATGACACACCCTTATGGCAGAAAGTGAAGACTAAAGAGCTGCTTGATGAAAGTGAAAGAGGAGAGTGACAAAGTTGGCTTAAAGCTCAGCATTCAGAAAACTTAGATCATTGCATCTAGTCCCATCACTTCATGGCAAATAGATGGGGAAACAGTGGAAACAGTGGCTGACTTTATTTTGGGGGGCTCCAAAATCACTGCAGATGATGCATCCATGAAATTAAAAGATGCTTACTCCTTGGAAGGAAAGCTATGACCAACCTAGACAGCATATTAAAAAGCAGAGACATTACTTTGTCAACAAATGTCTGTCTAGTCAAGGCTAAAGTTTTTCCAGTAGTCATGTATGGATATGAGAGTTGGACTATAAAGAAAGCCGAGTGCCAAAGAACTTTTGAAACTGTGGTGTTGGAGAAGACTCTTGAGAGTCCCTTGACTGCAAGGAGATCCAACCAGTCCATCCTAAAGGAGATCAGTCCTGAATAATTCATTGAAAGGACTAATGTTGAAGCTGTAACTCCAAGCTATGACCAGTGCATTTTCTTGGCAAAACTCTTAGTTTTTTCCCTTCTTCATTCTGCGTTCCAAGGCCAAATTTGCCTGTTACTCCAGGTTTTTCATGACTTCCTACTTTTGCATTCTAGTCCCCTATATTGAAAAGGACATCTTTTTCAGGTGTTAGTTCTAAAAGATGTTGTCGGTCTTCATAGAACTATTCAACTTCAGCTTCTTCAGTGTTACTGGTCGGGGCATAGACTTGGATAACTGTGATATTGAATGGTTTGCCTTGGAGATGAACAGAGATCATTCTGTTGTTTTTGAGATTGCATCCAAGTACTGCATTTCAGACTCTTTTGTTGACGATGATGGCTACTCCATTTCTTCTGAGGGATTCCTGCCTGTAGTAGTAGATATAATGGTCATCTGAGTTAAATTCACCCATTCCAGTCCATTTTAGTGCGCTGATTCCTAGAATGTTGACGTTCACCCTTGCCATCTCGTTTGACCACTTCTAATTTGCCTTGATTCAAGGACCTGATATTCCAGGTTCCCATGCAATATTGCTCTTTACAGCATCAGACCTTGCTTCTATCATCAGTTACATCCACAGCTGGGTATTGTTTTTGCTTTGGCTCCATCCCTTCATTCTTTCTAGAGTTATTTCTCCACTGATCTGCAGTAGCATATTTTGCACCTACTGACCTGGGGAGTTCCTCTTTCAGTATCCTATCATTTTGCTTTTTCATAGTGTTCATGTGGTTCTCAAGGCAAGAATACTGAAGTGGTTTGCTATTCCCTTCTCCAGTGGACCACATTCTGTTCAGATCGTTACTAGATCCTTTAATTCTTGCTGGCAAGTGAAGAAGGAGGGACATGGTGGAGAACTGGGAATTTTTAAGTTTAATTGTATTCCATTAACTTAATCGTACTTTATCATTTTATTTAAGGGTCCATCTCTCAAAGTGGCATATATTACCTCTTTCACTGTCATGTGCAGTACAATGTGCTATATCATGGGATTTACTATCAAATATTTCTTTGATGATTTCTATCTTAAGAAGTCTAGTTTCTGAAAGTGCATGTGTTAAATTGCTTCAGTCTCGTCCAACTTTAGGTGACCCTGTCCACTATTGCCTGCCAGGCTACTTTGTCCATGAGATTCTCCAGGCAAGAATACTGGAGTGATTTCCATGCCCTCCTCCAGGGGATCTTCCCAACTCAGTAATCTAAATTGCATCTCTTATGTCTCCTGAATGGGCAGGCAGGTTCTTTACCATGAGCGCCACCTGGGAAGTCAATCACAACAGTGCCACATCATGAGAATCATGGGCTCCAGAGACAGCTCTGATGCTACCTTCTCATTGTACAATCTCCCTAAATTGTTTTCCTTTTCAATAGTATATTACTGCTACTTTTAAAGAATGTCTATTGTATCACCCAATCCTAGATCTCTTTTTCTACCTTTGTTGTGGCTAATCTTATTTCTAAAAGGAACACAGTTATTTGAATTACATGTGAATTAAATTATTATAGTTTAATCAGGGTTGCAGGGAAAAAATATATATACCAATTCAAAGAGCTAAGTCTAGTATCTATAACATATTTTTCTTCAAATAATCTTTTTGCTTTATGTTAAAGACAGTTGTTTTGAATTCTGTTATACTGTAGTCTGCCAACTCAATGCAGAGATTTTTCTTAAAACAATTTCACTTAGTAGGCCCCCTAAAACACACACACATAAACTGTTTTTCTCATTTTTTTTTAATTAGTAGTGGCATAATTGTTTCTTAGACTTTTAGAGGCAAGTTCAGACAATACAGTTTGGTTCAATGAGAGAAAATCACATTTTTATTTCTCCTCAGGCAACTTTGATTTATTTCAACTGTTTCTGAAAGAATGGAAGTCCCACTTGATTGCCCACTGCTTGATTTCTACTGAGCTTCTTTTTCGTTGCTAGTGTTCCTTATTAATAGGAGAATCTAGAGATGGGAAAAGGATTCACATTCAAAAAGAGAAGAGCAAAAATGTGAGAAGCAATACTATTTTTATTTTTCCTCATTTCACCTGTTGAGGAATAATGATGAGAACTCTGTAAGATAAACTCAACAAGTACAGTTTCTGGTAATGGTTAAAACATAATTGTATGAGAAGGAAGAAAGATACTATTCAGTCACTGGTGACTTTGGTGTTTGTTTATCAAGTAATTTTAACAGTACCAAACAAAAAAAAGTATAATTTTTATTAAAATTATTAAATTTTATTAAAATAAGTTAATTATGTACTTGAGTATTAGTCAACTTGCCCTGATGTATGCAATGACAATAAAAAACTCTAACATCTTAGAAGCATAAAATTACATTAGTTTAGTCCTTGCTTTAATTTTGTGTCTGTGGTTGTCATGTGCCTTGCCTCTACTCTGTACACATCACCTTTCAGAACTCAGGCTGAAGGAAGAGCCGTGATCTGGAACATGCTATTCATATGGCAAAGGGAATAAAACAAGAGAGCTGATGGTAACAGGCAACAGCACATAAGGCTTCCTTTGAGATAGGCTCATACCATTTCAGGTTCATTTTATTGGCTGAAGTAAGTCACATGGCCACACTTGACACTGGAAAGTGGAAGTATTACATTGGCCAAAATGCTTATGGAAAAACACAAACATCTAATGGAAAAACTTAAATGAACTTTTTGGCCAACCAAATATATTTCACCTACAGAGAGGCAATGCAAGTTACATAGCAATGTGCCAAGCTGTGTAAACCTCAAATACAAAAAAAGAGGGAGGAGCAAATGATTTGGAATCATAATACAATCTGCCATACTTGTTGACACACTTTCTGATGGGAAGAAATCTAACCTTTTTCTTTCTTAAAGAAATGAGTTCTTCAAATTATACCTACTATGGTGTAAAAGTTACAGAAGGCAGAGTAGGAATATTTTAATACTGTAATATTTGAGGTAATTACAAATTTAAAAAGATAATGTAAAAATTCAGAGGAAGATAAAATACTCATTATTATACTGTATATATACTGTTTTTTACTAAGGGAAGAATGCACTTTAATCAGAGAATATTAGGGTTGGTTTTTTTTTTTTTTCTCCTTTTACTTCAAGCATACTCTCTCTTCAGGAATCAGCTACTATTTTATAGTATAGTTATGTGCCTGATTAAGTAACATTATTTCTCAGGATCTTTTAAGGTCAAGGTGGTCAATTAGATTTAAATGGGAGTTGAAAGATGGCATTCTGAGAAAACTTTGGGACAGAGGGTTAATCTGACCCTTTTTGCTGTCACTTTCTTCCATTTCCTTCTTCCTGCCTAAATCTTAAACATAATGGTTGATGAACTCTAATTATTTGTACCTTGATCTTGAAATTAAGAAGCTGAGTGCTAAGAATGTTGGAGTCAAATATTAAAGATGTTGGCATCTTTGGAGGCAATATGTAGCTTTCCTATCAGTCCTGGAGCACTTAACTCTATACTTCCTTTATGAAAGGGTGATATAAACTTTAATTTTGTTTGAATCACTATGATTTCCTATTTCTCTTACTAGCAGTTGGTCACAATTATTGAATGGTACAAGGCTTAATCAGAAATATTAACTAAAAGTTGAGGAGATCCCATTGTAGATTTTCTAACAGAAATCTTAGTGGATGTTTAACCGGGAAATAAGATAATGAAGAATAAAATTCCGAAGTACAAAATCAAGGTTATGATGCCCAAGACCAGAAAGATGAGTAACGCCAAAGAAATGGTATTGTAACAAATAAGATTATGAGTTCAAAAAGCTTAAATATTTAGTTGTAATAATAGATATAGACACATGTCTTTGAATATATATACAGATACACTCATTCACACACACAAATCAATAAAAAGTCAAATCAAATAGACTTCTCAGTGATACTTAAACTGGGACACTACAAAACTATGAGCCCTTAGTTAAGTAGATTGATATGTTCTCTCCTACAGGTCACTTGGCATCAGTGTCAGCCACTTGTCTTGCTTCTACAGACTTCTCAACAATAGCTATTCCCATAAAATGAGAACTGTTCAAATGTTTCTATTGGCAATGGACTGGCGCTTGTGAACACATTAGTGCCCCAGTTGTTCTTATAATTTATCTACCACTTCAACATTTTCTTGTTAGCTTCTACTGGGTGTAGAACCACCCCCCCCCACCCCCCCGCCAAAAGAAATAGAACTTATCACTCAATTCTGAAGAATCTCTGTTGCAAGTAACCTGGATACTCTTTTCCAAACAGTGGGCTAACCAGGTACACCAAAATATTTCTTAAAGCCTACGCTGTGCTATCTCTGTCTATTCCCTGATTTTGTCCCCCCCCCCTCACTTATTCATTATCACTTGAAGACAGCAAATCTAAGAGGTCTTTTAGTTCCTGAACGTTTTAAAACCTTTGCAATATGCCAGAGCAGGCATCTATAATTTAACATGGATTAAGATGAAAAGTAAGAAAGTAATGTTCTCAAATGTTTACGTGAGGAAATATCACTAATACACAGGGATGATTTATCATCTAAAGCAGGTGTAATCACCACACATTAAAAAGTTCACAAAGAATCAGTTCAGTTCAGTTCAGTCGCTCAGTCGTGTCTGACTATTTGCTACCCCATGAATCACAGCACGCCTGGCCTACCTGAACATCACTAACTTCCGGAGTCTACCCAAACTCATGTCCATCGAGTCGGTGATGCCATCTAGTCATCTCATCCTCTGTTGTCCCCTTGTCCTCCTGCCCCCAATCCTTCCCAGCATCAAAGTCTTTTCCAATGAGTCAACTCTTCACAATAGGTGGCCAAAATATTGGAGTTTCAGCTTCAGCATCAGTCGTTCCAATGAACACCCAGGACTGATCTCCCTTAGCATGGACTGGTTGAATCTCCTTGAAGTCCAAGGGACTCTCAAGAGTCTTCTCTAACACCACAGTTCAAAAGCATCAATTCTTTGGCGCTCAGGTTTCTTCACAGTCCAACTCTCACATCCATACATGACCACTGGAAAAACCATAGCCTTGACTAGATGGACCTTTGTTGGCAAAGTAATGCCTCTGCTTTTGAATATGTAATCTAGATTGCTCATAACTTTCCTTCCAAGGAGTAAGCGTCTTTTAATTTCATGGCTGCAATCACCATTTGCAGCGACTTTGGAGACCCAAAACATAAAGTCTGACACTGTTTCCACTGTTTCCCAATCTATTTCCCATGAAGTAATGGGACCAGATGCCATGATCTTCGTTTTCTGAATGTTGAGCTTTAAGCCAACTTTTTCACTCTCCTCTTTTACTTTCATCAAGAGGCTCTTTAGTTACTCTTCACTTTCTGCCATAAGGGTAGTGTCATCTGCATATCTGAGGTTATTGATATTTCTCCCGGCAATCTTGATTCCAGCTTGTGCTTCTTCCAGCCCAGCATTTCTCATGAGGTACACTGCATATAAGTTAAATAAGCAGGGTGACAATATACAGCCTTGACAAACTCCTTTCCTATTTGGAACCAGTCTGTCATTCTATGTCCGGTTCTAACTGTTGCTTCCTGACCTGCATACAGATTTCTCAGGAAGCAGGTCAGGTGGTCTGGTATTCCCATCTCCTTCAGAATTTACCACAATTTATTGTGATCCACACAGTCAAAGGCTTTGGCATAGTCAAGAAAGCAGAAATAGATATTTTTCTGGAACTCTCTTGCTTTTTCGATGATCCAGTGGATGTTGGCAATTTAATCTCTGGTTCCTCTGCCTTTTCTAAAACCAGCTTGAACAACTGGAGTTTCATGGTTCATGTGTTGCTGAAGCCTGGCTTTAAGAATTTTAAGCATTACTAGCCTGTGAGATGAGTGCAATTGTGCGGTAGTGTGAGCATTCTTTGGCTTTGCCTTTCTTTGGGGTTGGAATGAAAACCGACCTTTTCCAGTCCTGTGGCCACTGCTGAGTTTTCCAAATTTGCTGGCATATTGAGTGTAGCACTTTCACAGCATCATCTTTTAGGACTTGAAATAGTTCTGCTGGAATTCAATCACCTCCACTAGCTTTGTTCCTCCAGAGAAGGCAATGGCACCCCACTCCAGTACTCTTGCCTGGAAAATCCCATTGATGGAGGAGTCTGGTGGACTGCAGTCCATGGGGTCGCGAAGAGTCGGATACGACTGAGTGACTTCACTTTCACTTTTCACTTCCATGCATTGGAGAAGGAAATGGCAACCCACTCCAGTGTTCTTGCCTGGGGAATTCCAGGGACAGGGGAGCCTAGTGGGCTGCTGTCTATGGGGTTGCACAGAGTCGGACACGACTGAAGTGACTTAGCAGCTCTGTTCCTGGTGATGCTTTCTAAGGCCCACTTGACTTCACATTCCAGGATGTCTGGCTGTAGTGAGTGATCACATCATCGTGGTAATCTGAGCCATGAGGATCTTTTTTGTACAGTTCTTCTGTGTATCCTTGCCACCTCTTCTTAATATCTTCTGCTTCTCTGAGTTCCGTATCATTTCTATCCTTTATCGAACCCATATTTGCAGGAAATGTTCCCTTCATATCTCTAATATTCTTGAAGAGATCTCTAGTCTTTCCCATTCTGTAGTTTTCTTCTATTTCTTTGTACTGATCCCTAAGGATGACTTTCTTATCTCTCTTTGCTATTCTTTGGATCTCTGCCTTCAGATGCTTTTATCTTTCCTTTTATCCTTTACTTTTCACTTCTCTTCCTTTCACAGCTATTTGTAAGCCCTACTCTGACAGCCATTTTGCTTTTTTTGCATGTCTTTTTTTGGGGGATGGTCTTGATCCCTGTCTGCTGCACAATGACACGAACCTCCATTCATACTTCATCAGGCACTCTATCAGATCCAGTCCCTTAAATCTATTTCTCACTTCCACTGTATAATCATAAGGAATATGATTTAGGTCATACCTGAATGGTCTAGTGGTTTTCCCTACTTTCTTCAATTTAAGTCTGAATTTGGCAATAAGTAGTTCATGATCTGAGCCACAGTCAGCTCCTGACCTTGTTTTTGCTGACTGTATACAGCTTTTCCATCTTTGGCTGCAAAGAATATAATCAATCTGATTTTGGTGTTGACCATCTGGTGATGTCCATGTGTAGAGTCTTTTCTTGTGTTGTTGGAAGAGGGTGTTTGCTATGACCAGTGCATTCTCTTGGCAAAACTCTATTAGCCCATGCCCTGCTTCATTCCTTATTAAGGCCAAATTTGCCTGTTACTTAGGTGTTTCTTGACTTTCTACTTTTGCATTCCAGTCCCCTATAATGAAACAGGCATCTCTTTTGGGTGTTAGTTCTAAAAGGTCTTGGAGGTCTTCATAGAACCGTTCAACTTTAGCTTCTTCAGCGTTACTGGTTGGGGCATAGGCTTGGATTACCATTATATTGAATGGTTTTTCTTGGAAACGAACAAAGATCATTCTGTCTTTTTTGAGATTTCATCCAAGTACTGCATTTTGGACTCTTTTTTTGACCATAATGGCTACTCCATTTCTTCTAAGGGATTTCTGCCCACAGTAGTAGATATAATGGTCATCTGAGTTAAATTCACCCATTCCAGTCCATTTTAGTTCACTGATTGCTAGAATGTCGATGTTCACTCTTGTCATCTCTTGTTTGACCACTTCCAATTTGCCTTGATTAATGGACCTAACATTCCAGGTTCCTATACAATATTGCTCTTTATAGCACTGGACTTTGTTTCTATCACCAATGACATCCACAACTGGGTACTGTTTGCTTTGCCTCCATCCCTTCATCTTTTTTTTTTTTTTACGATGTATGCATTTTTATTTAAAGCTTATTGTGCAGCAATAGTATTAAATTGTTTCACCTCTTTTTTGTTTGTTTGTTTAATTTATATTTACTTATTTTAATTGGAGGCTAATTACTTTACAATATTGTATTGATTTTGCCATACATCAACATGAATCCACCACAGGTGTACATGTGTTCCCCATCCTGAACCCCCCTCCCACTTCTGTCCCCATACCATCCCTCTGGGTCATCCCAGTGCACCAGCCCCAAGCATCCTGTATTCTGCATTGAACCTGGACTGGCGATTCGTTTCATATATGATATTATACACGTTTCAATGTCATTCTCCCAAATCATCCCACCCTCTCCCTCTCCCACAGAGTCCAACAGACAGTTCTATACATCTGTGCCTCTTTTGCTGTCTCGCATACAGGCTTATCGTTACCATGAAACTGGAACCAATTATACAGAGTGAAGTAAGCCAGAAAGAAAAGCACCAATACAGTATACTAACGCATCCTTTCATTCTTTCTGGAATTGTTTCTCTGCTGATCTCCAGTAGCATATTGGGCACCTAATGATCTGGGAGTTCCCCTTTCAGTATCCTATCATTTTGCCTTTTCATACTGTTCATGGGGTTCTCAAGGCAAGAATACTGAAGTGATTCGCCATTCCCTTCTCCAGTGGACCACATTCTGTCAGACCTCTCCACCATGACCCGTCCGTCTTGAGTGGCCCCACATGACATGGTTTAGTTTCATTGAGTTAGGCAAGGCTGTGGCCCATGTGATCGGATTGGCTTGTTTTCCATGATTATGGTTTCAGTGTGTCTGTCCTCTGATGCCCTTTCACAACACCTACCATATTACTTGGGTTTCTCTTACCTTGGACGTGGGGTATCTCTTCATTGCTGCTCCAGCAAAGCACAGCCGCTCTGCTCCTTACCTTGGACGAGGTCGCCCCTCCTGACCTTGAAGTTGGAGTAGGTCCTCTCGGCCCTCCTGCGCCTGTGCAGCCACTGCTCCTTGGATGTGGGGTAGCTCCTCTCTCCCTCCTCCCTTGACCTTGGACGTGGTAGGCTCATCTCGGCCACCGCCCCTGACCTCACAACCAAATAATTATACAATTTAACAATATTTTTGATTAATCATTATCACATTTATAGAGAATGTGTTTCCTCGAGAAACTGATAATATTTGGTTGAAGTAAAGAGAATATCATTAGTGTATGTGGGTTGGAATATGAAGAAAGAGAGGAAAAGAAGGAATGTGGGGGAGGAAGAGAAAGAAGAGTGTGTGTAAAGCTGCATTTTAAGCAGAGGATGAACTAAACAATGTTGGAAGTGAGCAAGGAAAAGCTAGCTAAAGACCAAAGAATAATAAAGGAGCTAGATACTAGGCAGCTTGTTAGTGACTTACAGATTAGCATGTTTCAGCTACTTAAATACTTCATCAAGTCTTGTTGACTGGAATCAGAAATTCACGTTTAGATATTTCAAAGTGAAAGTGAACTAACATAACACTAATATCCTAGTTATGTGGAGATGCTGAGGTAATGTCTTTGTTTTCCAGGATATTTTGCTGCTCTTATTCCAACAACTAAATATGTACTCTTTTTGCATAATTGCCAAACAATGGGTAGATGAAAATTATTAAATGATTCTTAAAATTAATATCTTTGGAATTATTCAATAAACTGTATTAAATTTTCTTTTAATATAAATAAGCTAGTGCTTTCTTTTCATTTATATTTCTTTTTTTTTCCTTGGAAAAGAAGAGAGTAATTATAAACTTTTTTCTATTCCAGAATCTGCCTCTTAGAAGGGTATTGGTTGCACTCAAGTGCTTACAGTTTAACGTGTCCCTTTAAAGTTATTTTCTTCATTTACCTTTCATATTCTACATAGTACAGAATAGCTAGCTATCTTGTTGAAATAGAAATGTCCACAGTAGACTCTTTTTTTTCCTTTCAAAAATGATTTCAAGCCTGATAAAGAAAGAAAAAGATAAAGCCAGCAAAGCACTTGTCATATTTTGTAAGTGCTGCACTTGTTTCAGGCATTTGGGAAAGAACTGAATGTATATTATTTGATTTACTTTACTGTCTGTCGGAGTACATTTGGTTTTGTGTATTTTAAACAGAGAGACTGAAATGGCTTGATAAACAATATCCATCAAAACAACTTGGAAGTCACTTAAGATGCTGGTGTTTATATGAACTCAAGATAGTTTTTCCATCCAAGTTGTTTTGAGTGCTTCTGTTAAAAGAATGTAGAAGGAAAGAGATGAGAAAAAGCAAAGCAAAAAAGCTGAAAGGTTTAAGCTGGAAAAGTAACTTTAAATATTGCTAGTGCTTTCAACTAATAAGTTTCTATCTGATAGTAATGGATGTCAACATTTGGTCTGAAGTTAAAGCACTTATTGAAAAGCTCCACTGGCTAAATATGAAATTCCATTTGTAGCAAATTGGCACATGTTCTAATTGATTCAATGTGTTTACTCAAAGATACTCAATTTAGGTATTCTGAATTGATTTATTATCATTTAGAAGAGTAACTAGGATTGTCATTCTTATTATTTGGGTTTAGAATATCAAATCAGCTTTGGAATATACCATGGCAAGTATTTAATAGCACATACCATTATTTATAAGGAAGGAAAGGAATAGATATTGCCCCATAAAAGAACAGAAAGATTTAGGAAGTTGGTAGAGAATTATCCAATTTGAAATCTGGCCAGGAAATAGTGCCTGACACCCAAATTCTCCATTGGCAATATGTTCTCTGCTATTTTAGATGGCCATGAGCAGCTGTAACATTAGTGTTGTAGCTAAGTGATGAGACAACTGGTGAGCCAGTGCATTGACTTCTAATCCCAAACTCTTGTTTATGAGACTCTCTCTCTTCTCAACATTAGCCTGTTTTGTGGAGGTGTGTGGAACTTAACCCATATAATGTCATTAAATTTTCTGCCAGGGTCCCCAAAATTAGAATGACTTGATTAATTTGTATGTAGCAATGATATTATCTGATAAGATGAATCTGTATGATCCAGATTAGAAGGGACAAGTAAATGAAAGGAAACTCAGTCTTTTAGATTCAATCAGAGTAGAGCTTAAAGACAAACCACCACTGTCTCTACAATAATCATCACAGCCACACTGCCCTTTATAACAATCCTATTTTCAGTTGTGGCAGTTTATTTCAGTGTATCCTCTTGCCTAAATAACACCCCTCCAGGGCATAATAATACTTCAAACTTCTGACCATGAGCAGCATGATGGATGGTATGGAAGTATGATGACCACTCAGTCACCAAATTGATGGACAGCATACTTTTCTTTGCAAGAATAAGTGTGATTAATTTTTGCAAACTGACATATTTGAAACTTCTTCTCTGCATGCCATTTGTAAATAATTTGAGAAAAAGCACATGTCTGTAAGGCCAAACACAAATGTTAAAAGTGTACAGAAAACTCACATAACTGATAGAGACTGTCTTGTGCAAGTAGAAATAATATCTACCCTTGATTACATTCTGTCTCCACATTACCTCTCTTAACAAACAGAAAAATGCATAACTTTTGGGGAAAAAAAGAGGAAGAGTCAGTGAAGGAGTAAAAGTAATAATAATAAAGTTGTTCCAGCATCTTATCCAAAAAAGATTGTTATCTCTAGGCTGATAGCTTCAATGGAAATGTTTAAGTCTTTGTCTCATTTGAACTCACAGCAGCGTTAGATAGTATTAATCAATCTCTTTCTTTAAAAATTTTCTTTTCCTTCAGCTTTCATAAATAATACACTCTTCTGCCAAAATACAATACCTATCTTTTTGACCAATTTATGTTAGTTTGTATTAATTTCTCTTGTTCATTTTAGATTTTAGATAGTGGAAGTCCCCAAGATTCAGTCTTATTTCTCATCTTTGTATTGTATAATTTCTTCTTTGACAATCACATTCACATCTGAGGTCTTATTAATACTTGCTTATAATCTCTTTATCCAGAGCGCACTTCTGAGTTATAGACTCTTATCATCATCCTCCTGCATAGCAGTTGCATTTGGATGCTTCAGAGGCAGTTAAATCTCATCATATGCAAAATCAAACTGTTTTTCCCTTTAATATCATGCCCTTCCCTAGCATTCTCTGTTCTAATGAATGGGACTGCCATCCATCAAGCTAAGCAGACTAATTTAAAGGTCTCAATCCTTCCTTCTTTACTCTCATAACAAATAAATTTCCACGTTCTTTATTTATATTTTCTAAATATCAATCTGTCCCTAATGCTACCTGTGGTTAAAGTCTAGCTCTCTGGTTAAAGTCTAACTCTCTGGTTAAAGTCATCCTCAGTTGGACTGTTACAACAGATTCCATCTCATTCGCACTTTCCATCTTGACCACTTTACATTTGCTCTCAAACTGAAGTCATGGTAATGTATTTTAAACATAAACATATTTGTGCTATTGTTAAGCTAAGAATCTTCCAAAGATTGTCAATTGTTCTTGAAATAGATATGAATTAAAGATTCAACCCATGGCTCTCTCTCTCTAGAGAGGCCTTCTCTCTCTCTCTCCCGAATTTTTATACCATTATCCATCCCTCATTATTTCATCTCTGTTGGCTTCTTTAAATCTAAAGCTTCCACTTTGATCTTCCTACTCATGTCATTGCACCAGCTTCACCCTGAAAAAATGATACCTCAAGCAAATTACCTCCTTCTCAATCATAATCTCAGCTTCATCATCTCCCCTTGTGATGAGCCTATATCAGTCACACAGCCTAGAAATTGACATGAAATAATTTCCATAACTCAAATTTTTCCTTTTATCACAATATATAATTTTTAATGTCTTTCTAATTAGATGATGAGCTCCTCAGAGTAATATCCACGTCTATTTGTATTCACATAAATGATAAACTAGTGCCTGAAATATACATATTAAATACTCAGAAACTGTTTTTAAATGTTTAAAGGAAAGACCTGGTTTATTTTGTGTATCATCAAGCTGGGGTTCATCATGATAGTTACTCCATATCACCTGTGTTCTCTCACTTTTTCACATCATAACTTTAATAGCTTCATTTTTCTAATGCTGTCTCAATACCATTTATGATATATGATGAAACACAAAATAAGGTTAAGGATTTCTTTAAAAAGTATGTATGTTTCAAATGATTTGTCTATTATATTGTATTAGCTTTGAGATATTTGATAAGCTACTTAACTGCTTTGTTTTAGTTTATCTATAAAATTGGGAAATAATAATATTGATTTATGAAATTATGTGAGGGTTATATAAAACAGTCTAACATTCTAAATGCTTACTCAATAAATATGAGCAAATGTTCTCAATCAGACTTTTCATGTATTGGAAAATTTGAGGGAATATACAAGGTGATGGGTTTCCCAAGTGGCTCAAGTGGCAAAGAATCTACCTGCCAATGCAGGAGACACAGACTTGCTCTCAGGGTCATGAAAATCCCCTGGAAAAGGAAACGGCAACCCACTCCAGTATTCTTGCCTGGAAAATCCCATGGACAGAGGATCCTGGTGGGCTATAGTCCATAGGGTTGCAGAGTCAAAGTTAACTCAGCAACTGAGCATGCATATATGCATACAAGGCGCTGCTGGTTATAGATGCTTTAATTTTGATGGATCAGTCAGTGCAGAGTTCTGTAGTAGAAATTTGGAATCTATTCAAAAAATGATGTAGAAAACAGTTCCCCCCACCCCCACCCCAGTAAAGATGTAGCTTCATAAACTCTAAGGGCAATACAGGAAAAAGACACTACCCCAGATCTTCAGACAGTTGTAAAAAGAAAAAATATGACAAAATAATGGTCAGCAATTCATCTTTGGCATAAATGCTTAAAGTCTATGCAGATGTTTTTAGTTCTAGCCTTGGCTTGGGTATCAACTTACAGTAAAAACTGCTTAATTGGCTTCTATAAAGAATGTACTTATTCTGGACTTGATGTTTAAAGAGGATATTCATTTTGATGAGGATTATTATAGTTGAAGAATTTTCTACTTCAAGTCAATATGTTTCTGGAAAAAGTATTACAAAGTCTAGAGATAAGCAGAATAAAAAGCAATTTATGTAACAGCTGAATTATAATAAAATATGATATGTATTTTGCACTATTTTTCAGTAATTCTGAAAATGATTCGCTCTTCACAATTATTTTTATTTTGGGGGATATAGTTTTAATTGGCTGTCATGTTTAGTTTGTTGTCGCACAATATTATCCACTGAACATAGAGATATATAGGAAAATGCTTAAATTTTTGTTCTAATTTTAAATGGAACATAAATCTACTGAAGTCATCAGCTGATTACACAAACTTCCTTTATTTTTTTGTACAGAATTATAGTTGGAAAGCATTTTCAAGTGTCTTTCCCAGAGGTAGAAATGATCTGAAAAATAATATGTGAACACCTTCACTGATTCCATTCAGTAGATTTGTCTCATTCCAAATATACTTCTAGGTACCAGAAAGTTATAGATTTATACACAGGTATATAGACAAGAATGAAAAAAATCTCAAACTAGGAAAATGTTTTGAATGTTAAATTGCTCCAGTTAATCTATATTTTGGAGAAGGAAATGGCAACCCACTCCATTATTCTTACCTAAAGAATCCCCATGAACAGAGGAGCCTGTCAGGCTACAGTCCATGGGGTCACAAGAGTTGGACACTTAGCGACTAAACCATCACCATTAAAGCATCGCCAATCTATATATATTTTGTGTTGTTCAGTCACTAAGTTGTGTCCCACTCTGCAGCCCCATGGACTGCAACAGCCAGGTTCCTCTGTCCTCCACTATCCCCTGGAGTTTGCTCAAATTCATGCCTATTGAGTTGGTGATGCTATCTAACCATACTATTCTCTGCCACCCCCTTTTCTTTTTGCCTTCAATCTTTCCCAGAATCAAGATCTTTTTCAATGAGTCAGATCTTTGCATCAAGTGGCCAAAGTTTTGGAGGTCCAACTTCAGCATCAGTTCTTCCGATGAATATTCAATGTTGATTTCCTTTAGGATTGACTGGTTTGATCCTCTTGCAGTCCAAGGAACACTCAAGAGTCTTCTCCAGCACCAAAGGAAAATATAAGCAAAGTGAAAAGACAGCCTTCTGAATGGGAGAAAATAATAGCAAATGAAGCAACTGACAAACAACTCATCTCAAAAATATACAAGCAACTTATGCAGCTCAATTCCAGAAAAATAAACGACCCAATCAAAAAATGGGCCAAAGAACTAAATAGACATTTCTCCAAAGATGACATACGGATGGCTAACAAACACATGAAAAGATGCTCAACATCATTCATTATTAGAGAAATGCAAATCAAAACCACAATGAGGTACCACTTCACACCAGTCAGAATGTCTGCAATCCAAAAATCTGCAAGCAATAAATGCTGGAGAATGTGTGGAGAAAAGGGAACCCTCCTACACTGTTGGTGGGAATGCAAACTAGTACAGCCACTATGGAGAACAGTGTGGAGATCCCTTAAAAAATTGCAAATAGAACTACCTTATGACCCAGCAATCCCACTGCTGGGCATACACACCGAGGAAACCAGAATTGAAAGAGACACATGTACCCCAATGTTCATCACAGCACTGTTTATAATAGCCAGGACATGGAAACAACCTAGATGTCCATCAGCAGATGAATGGATAAGAAAGCTTTGGTACATATACACAATGGAGTATTACTCAGCCATTAGAAAGAATTCATTTGAATCAGTTCTGATGAGATGGATGAAACTGGAGCCGATTATACAGAGTGAAGTAAGCCAGAAAGAAAAACACCAATACAGTATACTAACACATATATATGGAATTTAGGAAGATGGCAATGACGACCCTGTATGCAAGACAGGAAAAAAGACACAGATGTGTATAACGGACTTTTGGACTCAGAGGGAGAGGGAGAGGGTGGGATGATTTGGCAGAAAGGCATTCTAACATGTATACTGTCATGTAAGAATTGAATCGCCAGTCTATGTCTGACGCAGGATACAGCATGCTTGGGGCTGGTGCATGGGGATGACCCAGAGAGATGTTATGGGGAGGGAAGTGGGAGGGGGGTTCATGTTTGGGAACGCATGTAAGAATTAAAGATTTTAAAATTTAAAAAATAGAAAACTAAGTAAAAAAAAAAATTTTAATAAATAAATAAAAGAATCAATTCTTTGGTGTTCAACCTTCCTTATCTTCCAACTCTCATGTTCATACATGACTACTGGAGTTTATATATGATAGTTTATGGTGAACAATGTCGGATTTGAGATCTCCTAAGTAGAAGATTTAGCTTTGGGACTGAAGCACAGGCTTTATCACACAAATGATTTTGTGTAACAAAGTTTTATTAAAATATGAAAAGGACAAAGAAAGCTTCTAATATAGACATCAGAGGAGGATGGAGATTGCCCTGCTCATTAGGCTTAGCAAGGGAGCTATGTACCTTATACAGTAAAGGGTCTTAACAGACCCACTCCCATAATATACGTCTTAAGATAACACGATTAGTCAGAAGGCTCTTTTTAAGGAGAAACATGTCCTTGAGCAAGATACATTGTTATATTGACTAAGACAAAGCAATGTAGAAAAAAGTTTCTCCTTTTCTCCTCCTTGAGAGCCTTGGACCCCTTTCTCCTTCTGAAGGCTCCTGGACCCCTTCCTCCTCAAGGGCCTCAAACTCCTTATCAACCTACCTAGGGATGAGCTCTTTCGTTTCCACCTGTTTCTTTTAGGATAATATAGTTGCCAAGGGGAAAGGGGCATTGCTCTAATTCTGTAGCTACTTCCTGCTTGCCAGGGACACAGGCCCTAAACTGTTGAGGCAGCATATTCTCCTAACCCTCATATTGAGGGTCTCTGATCCAGGGGCCTCAAGTAATAATTGGAGGAGGTTGTGGCACTTGTAGGAGCTTGAACAACCATTTGTGGCTTGAAAGCTTTCAGACGGTTAGAAACAAAACCCATTTTGCAGTTACAGATGTAAGGCAAAACAGTCATTAAATCAAATTAAAACACAATCAAAATTAAAAGTTACATTATGTCCATAGTTACATCAGTCCGTCTTAGAATTGTTAGATGTCATCAGACCAAGCAGTGACATCACATATGATTGTTGTTGGTGAAAGTATTCGCAGGGTTGAAGAAAGCCCTTCCCTTGAAATGAAGAAACCCACTATAGGAAGCCTTCAATTGATGAGGAGGTTGAAAAGCTGAAAGCTGAGTCATGTAAATAATTATAAGGCTTCAGGATCTATGATAATATCTGTGCACCGAAACAGTCTGTCATAGACACAGTCTCTTCTTCTTAGGGGCAGTTCAAAACCCTCTTTAAAGCCATGGGTAAAACTTTAAACCAACTGTCTTGTGTTTCCTGAGTTAGCCTCCACAGATGCATCTTAATAATGTCATTAGCCTTTTCAACTGTTTCTAAAGATAGGGGTCCCCAGAAATAGTGTAAGTGACACTCTATTCCTAGAGCTTTCGAAACCCCTTGAGTTACAGCAATTTTTAAGGTGGAGTATTGCTGCTCTGAACATTAGAGTTTAAGATCCCACTTACATTATGAGAAGTCAGTACAGTAAGATTTTGTCCACTAGTACCTTATGACATTTATGCATTAGCAAAACAATAGTAGCAATTGCCCTTAAGTTAAATTCAGTCGCTCAGTCGTGTCCGACTCTTTGCGACCCCATGGATCGCAGCACGCCAGGCCTCCGTGTCCATCACCAATCCAGAGTTCACTCAGACTCAGGTGCATTGAGTCAGTGATGCCATCCAGCCAACTCATCCTCTGTCGTCCCCTTCTCCTCCTGCCCCCAATCCCTCCCAGCATCAGAGTCTTTTCCAATGAGTCAACTCTTTGCATGAAGTAGCCAAAGTACTGGAGTTTCAGCTTTAACATCATTCCTTCCAAAGAAATCCCAGGGCTCATCTCCTTAAGAATGGACTGGTTGGATCTCCTTGCAGTCCAAGGGACTCTCAAGAGTCTTCTCCAACATCACAGTTTTTTGTTTTGTTTTGTTTTGTTTTTTTAATTTTTATTTTTACTTTATTTTACTTTACAATACTGTATTGGTTTTGCTATACATTGTCATGAATCCACCACGGGTGTACATGAGTTCCCAATCCTGAACCCCCCTCCCACCTCTCACCCCACATCATCTCTCTGGATCATCCCCGTGCACCAGCCCCGAGCATCCTGTACCCTGTATCGAACATAGACTGGCGATTCGTTTCTTACATCATAGTATACATGTTTCAGTGCCATTCTCCAAAATCATCCCACCCTCTCCCTCTCCCTCAGAGTCCAAAGTCAGTTCTATACATCTGTGTCTCTTTTGCTGTCTCGAATACAGGGTTATTGTTACCACCTTTCTAAATTCCATATATATGTGTTAGTATACTGTATTGGTGTTTAAACTGTGGTGCTTACACCACAGTTTAAAAGCATCAATTCTTCTGGGCTCAGCTTTCTTCACAGTCCAACTCTAAGATCCATACATGACCACTGGAAAAACCATAGCCTTCACAAGACAGACCTTTGTCGGCAAAGTAATGCCTCTGCTTTTGAATATGCTATCTAGGTTGGTCATCACTTTTCTTCCAAGGAGTAAGCATCTTTTAATTTCATGGCTGCAGTCACCATCTGCAGTGATTTTGGAGCCCAGAAAAATAAAGTCTGACACTGTTTCTACTGTTTCCCCATTTATTTCCCATGAAGTGAAGGGACAAGATGCCATGATATTCATTTTCTAAATGTTGAGCTTTAAGCCAACATTTTCATTCTCCTCTTGCTCTTTCATCAAGAGGCTTTTTAGTTCCTCTTCACTTTCTGCCATAAGGGTGGTGTCATCTGCATATCTGAGGTTTTTTATATTTTTCCCAGCAATCTTGATTCCAGCTTGTGCTTCTTCCACTCCAGTGTTTCTCGTGATGTACTCTGTATATAAGTTAAATAAGCAGATGTCAATATACAGCCTTGACATACTCCTTTTCCTATTTAGGACCGGTCTATTTTTCCATGTCTAGTTCTAACTGTTGCTTCCTGACCTGCATACAGGTTTCTCAAGAGGCAGGTCAGGTGGTCTGGTATTCCCATCTCTCTCAGAATTTTTCACAGTTTCTTGTTATCAACACAGTCAAAGGCTTTGGCATAGTCAATAAAGCAGAAATAGATGTTTTTCTGGAACTCTCTTGCTTTTTCCATGATCCAGCAGATGTGGGCAATTTGATCTCTGGTTCCTCTGCCTTTTCTAAAACCAGCTTGAACACTTGGAAGTTCATGGTTCACATATTGCTGAAGCCTGGCTTGGAGAATTTTGAGCATTACTTTACTAGCCTGTGAGATGAGTGCAATTGTGCGGTAGTTTGAGCATTCTTTGGCATTGCCTTTCTTTGGGATTGGAATGAAAACTGACCTTTTCCAGTCCTGTGGCCACTGCTGAGTTTTCCAAATTTGCTGGCATATTGAGTGCAGCACTTTCACACATCATCTTTCAGGATTTGAAATAGCTCCACTGGAATTCCATCACCTCCACTAGCTTTGTTCATAGTAATGCTTTCTAAGGCTCACTGGACTTCACATTCCAGGATGTCTGGCTCTAGGTGAGTGATCATGCCATCGTGATTATCTTGGTAGTGAAGATCTTTTTTCTACAGTTCTTCTACGTATTCTTCTTAATATCTTCTGCTTCTGTTAGGTCCATACCATTTCTGTCCTTTATCGAGCCCATCTTTGCATGAAATGTTCCCTTGGTATCCCTAATTTTCTTGAGATCGCTAGTCTTTTCCATTCTGTTCTTTTCCTCTATTTCTTTGCATTGATCACTGAGGAAGGCTTTCTTATCTCTCCTTGATATTCTTTGGAACTCTGCACTCAGATTCTGATATCTTTCCTTTTCTCCTTTTCTTTTCACTTCTCTTCTTTTCACAGGTATTTGTAAGACCTCCTCAGACAGCCATTTTGTTCTTTTGCATTTCTTTTCCATGGGGATGGTCTTGATCCCTGTCTCCTGTACAGTGTCACGAACCTCATTCCATATTTCATCAGGCACTTTATCTATCAGATCTAGGCCCTTAAATCTATTTCTCATTTCTACTGTCTAATTGTAAGGGATCTGATTTAGGTCATACCTGAATTGTCTAGTGGTTATCCCTGCTTTCTTCAATTTAAGTCTGAATTTGGCAATAAGGAGTTCATGATCTGAGCCACAGTTCAGCTCCTGGTCTTGTTATTGCTGACTATAAAGAGCTTCTCCATCTTTGGCTGCACAGAATATAATCAATCTGATTTCGGTGTTGACCATCTGGTGATGTCCATGTGTAAAGTCTTCTCTTGTGTTGTTGAAAGAGGGTGTTTGCTATGACCAGTGCATTTTCTTGGCAAAACTCTATTAGTCTTTGCCCTGCTTCATTCTGTATTCCAAGGCCAAATTTGCCTGTTACTCCAGGTGTTTCTTGACTTCCTACTTTGGCATTCCAGTCCCCTATAATGAAAAGGATATCTTTTGGGGGTGTTAGTTCTAAAAGGTCTGGGAGGTCTTCATAGAACCATTCAACTTCAGCTTCTTCAGCGTCACTGGTTGGGGCATAGACTTGGATAACTGTGATATTGAATGATTTGCCTTGGAGACGAACAGAGATCATTCTGTCATTTTTGAGATTGCATCCAAGTACTGCATTTTGGACTCTTTTGTTGACGATGATGGCTACTCCATTTCTTCTGAGGGATTCCTACCCACAGTAGTAGATATAATGGTCATCTGAATTAAATTCATCCATTCCAGTCCATTTTAGTTCGCTGATTCCTAGAATGTCAACATTCACTCATGCCATCTTTTTGACCATTTCCAATTTGCCTTGATTCATGGACCTGATATTCCAGGTTCCTATGCAATATTGCTCTTTACAGCGTCTATCACCTTCTATCACCAGTCACATCCACAACTGGGTATTGTTTTTGCTTTGGCTCCATCCCTTCCTTCTTTCTGAATTTATTTCTCCACTGATCTCCAATAGCATATTTGGCAACTACTGACCTGCGGAGTTCCTCTTTCAGTATCCTATCATTTTGCCTTTTCATACTGTTCATGGGGTTCTCAAGGCAAGAATACTGAAGTGGTTTGCCATTCCCTTCTCCAGTGGACCGCATTACCCTTAAAGAATGTGGCAATAGCCTTTTTTTCAGTAACAAACTAAACTCTGATCCTGTGGGCAAACTTAAAGTGGTAGCGTGAAGGAGAGAGTTTGAAAAGCCTTAAAAGCCATTTGAGTCTCTGAGGTCCAAACCAGCTTATCGGTTTGGGCTTGCTGAATCTCAGTTATAAGTTGATATAGGCCAGACAAGTTCCCCATAACCCAGAATCCAAATGCAGCAATGGCCTGTATTGCCCAGGAATCCTCTCAATTGTCTTAAAGTCATAGATAGGGGATAATTTAGATTGGTTTAACTCTAGAAATCATCCTTCAAATCAATGACTGAAAATATATTTGACTCAATCAGGAATTTCAGACAAAGTATAAGGATTAGGCACTTATTATTTGTATATCTTGAACAAGTTTCCACTTATCATTTGACTTTTTTCACACTGAATAAAAGGAGTGTTGTATGGAGTATTATAGGAAATTAATAGTCCTGCAATTTTCAATTAAATTTTAAATTTTCAATGATGGGTTTTAACCCTTCCTTAACCCTGAGCTTTGTGGATACTGTTTTTGATGTGGAAACAGGTGAAGATCTTTGAGCTTGATAATCACAGGAACAGCATTTTGTGTTCAACTCATAGTTTTTCCTTCAGCCCACATTTTAGAATTTACATTTGTATAATTAATGGGAGAGAAAGAGCAGGCTCAATATTCATGAAAACAAAGGCCTGGACCTTGGTCAGTATATCCCTCCCCAAAAGGGGTGAGGGAGACTCTGGCATGATTAGAAACTCATGAAAAAAAAAAAATAGCACAGAGTCTCAGTTTCAGCTTAAAGAATGACTGAAATAATATCATTTGGTTCATCCAGACAGCCCCATTATGGTAGTGAGTGAAGAGGAAAGCAGACCAGGATCTTCAGTGAGGGCAGAGAAAGTTACCCAAGTTTAAAAAAAAAAAATCGACTGATTGACACCACCACCCTCCCACACACACACACACACACAGAGTCATTAATGCCCAGGGTTCCTCAGGTATAATTAAGATGGGAGCTTGTGTGGGGACCCTGGGGCATCTTCAGTCCCAATTTCCATGAGAGTTCAATCCCTGGGGTCTATGCTTCAGAGGGCAGTCTCTTTTCCAGTGTAGTCCTCTGTAGACCAGACATGGAGCTGGGAGCAGCTTAGATGCCCAAGGGGAATCTCGCTTGACATTCCCCTCCTTTCCACGGTAATAACAAGTCCATCCCTTTTACCTGGGTCCCTCTGGGCACTTTTCTCAGGCTATTTCAGAACAGGTCTAACAGCCAATTTGGGGGCTTCAGTCTTCTGCCTGGTTCTTTTTTTGCCTCCTATTTTCCTCCTCATATTCTCTACCATAATTTACTGTCTGAGCCAGCTGCAACAGTTTTTCAAAAGACCTATTTGGTCCGAACGCCTGTAGCTTATGGCTGATATCTGGAGCTGATTGAGTGAGAAATATATCTTTAAGATCATTCCTCTTTTCCCCACTTTTGGGATCATCATGAATAAACTTGTGGAGAGCCTCCCATAGTCTATCTAGGAATTTATGAGGAGTTTCCTTCTCTCCCTGTTCTGTGTCAACCAATTTAGCATAGTCTAAAGTCTCAGCATGTGCTCGCTTGAGTCCTTCAAGAACTCAGCAAAATGGCTCTGTTATGGGAACTATTTGACTCCCAGTAAGGAGGAGGACTATTTCATGTTCCCTCTTTCCCCTTATCTCACATTCAAGCCATTAATCTCCAAAAGTAGTAGCTTCCTCCAAAATTCCAGCTTTCAAGTCAAGACTCAGCGTCTGTCCAAAGAAATGCATTACATCTCTCCAAATAAGTTCATAAAGTAAAGTTAGCCCTGTAAAGGCTTCTATGTACAGTTTGGATACTCTTGATAGTATTTGACCACACTTGGTACTGTTTGAATTTCTGCAAAGACTGAGGCAAACCCTCCTGGAAGGGTGCACTAATTCTCAGCCTGTTCCGTTGAGAGCCCCTGATACAGGGGCAAAGTAAGAGAACAGGAGGGAGCTGAAAGCTTCACGCCCAAATCTGTATGTACCCTTAGGACATAAGTCTGGCATGTCTCACAGAGAGATGAAGAGCAACATATATGGCACTTCTACCCATTTCTCTTGCTTTCTACAGAACTGATCTAATTGTAAAACAGTATTACAACTGAGACCCTTCAACAAGCTAGCATTCTCCATCTTCCAAATGATACTGTGGCCATTCGGTATCACAGAAGAAGATCAGGCGTGTATTTTTTAAATTCTGGGGATCAAAATTGTCCCAGTTTTTTAAAATATATTTTAAAGGAGTGGTTATGAAACTGCAAGCTCCCATCTGTAAGAGTGAAAGAAGCAGCATGCACAGCTGTGGCTTCTTTTCCCTGGAGGCATCCCTCCCTGCTCTAGGTGAGGGTGTGGACAGACTTTCCACCAAAGCTTTTCTTCCCTGGTCAGACTTAGTCTGTCCCCTACTGACGCACGTGCCTTACTCATCCTCCTGGTTCTACCACCGAGGGGGGTGGCAGAGATGCACAGAGCTAGACCTGATGGCATGCCAGATTGATTTCTAGTTCCTTACCACCAAGACCTTTGTCTGATTTCCCCTTTTCCTCTTATACCTCCCTGAGTGGACCAGAGTGGCTTTCCTGGAATGTTTCCAGAAATAGGACTACTAGGGGAAGGATCTGTCTTACATGTGTCTGTACACATTCCTGAGGACAGTCCAGACCACAATAGAAACACTGAGTTATAAAGGGATGAACCAAAACCCAAGATGTCTCTTCCGAATGTCACCATACCATTATATGTGATAGCAGAAGGGTCAGCCAGTGAGGAAAAAATGGCTTTTGTCCTCAAGCTACTAGGGCCAATATTTTCAGTTCATTTCATGGTGATCAGCAGTGCTTTTATCCACATAGATCAGAGGCATAACCACAAGAAAGACTCAATTTCAGGTCTCTGACCCCTGAGGTGGGTAGCCAAGAGAGTGACCTCTAGCCTGAGAGATGTTCCTGGATCTAGGGCTCCACCTTGCTCCCAAACGTGCTGCTGGAACTAGAGTTTCACCTCATTCCCGAACGTGCTCCTAGCAAGTCTTGGTTTCCCATGACTACCAAGCTTGGGGTCTAACTAAAAGTATATGGTAACAAGATGGATCACAAATCCCTCAAAAGTCTGCGATCTGATGATTAGGTTAGTAGTTCTAATTCCCCACACAATCATGAAATTGTCAAAAAGACCAGGAAAAGGTGACTGAGAAAGGAAAGTTAGGCCGACATGCTTCACTCATAGGCTTTCAATCACTCACACAAACAGGCGCATTGTAGGGTTAGTGAAAAAAAAACAGAAAATGTGTATACTGAGAAAGCAGAGAGGCTAGAGCTCTGAATGTTCATACCTTCTCCTGAAGATCCCATAAGAGGCTGCAAGATAGCGCATGGTGAACGATGTTGAATTCATGATCTCTGAAGTAGAAGATATAGCTTCAGGACTGAGGACCAGGCTTCATCTCTCAACAGATTTTGTGTAGCAGAGTTTTATTAAAGTATGAAAACAGACAGAGAAAGCTTCTGACATAGACATAAATAGGGGGATGGACAGTGACCCACTCACTAGTCTTAGCAAGGGAGCTATATTACAGTATTACAGCTATATTACCTTATTACAGTAAAGGGTGTTACCAGACCCATTTCCAACAAAACAAGAGAAGACTCTACACATAAACAACACAATATGGTCAATAGTGAAATCAAATTGATTATGTGCTTTGCAGGCAAAGATGGAGAAACTCTATACAGTCACAAAAACAACACTGGGAGCTGACTGTGGCTCAGATCATGAACTCCTTATTGCCAAATTCAGACTTAAATTGAAGAAAGTAGGAAAAACCACTAGACCATTAAGGTATGATCTAAATCAAATCCCTTATCATTATACAGTAGAAGCAACAAATAGATTCAAGAGATTAGATCTGATAGACAGAGTGCCTGAAGAACTATGAATGGAGGTTTGTGATATTGTACAGGAGGCAGTGATTAAGGCCATCCCCAAGAAAAAGTAATGCCAAAAGACAAAATGGTTGTCTATGAGGCCTTACAAAAAAATGAGAAAAGAAGAGAAGCTAAAAGCAAAGGAGAAAAAGAAAGATATACACATTTGAATGCAGAGTTCCAAGGAATAGCATGAAGAAATAAGAAAGCCTTCCTCAGTGATCAATGCAAAGAAATAGATGAAAACAACAGAATGGGAAAGATATGAGATCTCTTCAGGAAAATTAGAGATACCAAGGGAACATTTCATGCAAAGATGAGTACAATAAAAGACAGAAATGGTATGTACCTAACAGAAGCAGAAGATATTAAGAAGGGGTGGCAAGAATACACAGAAGAACTGTACAAAAAAGATCCTCATGGCCTAGATTACCACGATGATGTGATCACTCACATAGAGCCAGACATCCTGGAACGCAGTCAAGTGGGCTTTAAGAAGCAACACTATGAACAAAGCTAGGAGAAGTGATAGAATTCCAGTTGAGCTATTTTAAATCCTAAAAGATGATGCCATGAAAGTGCTGCACTCAATATGCCAACAAATTTGAAAAACTCAGCAGTGGCCATTGGAATGGAAAAGGTCAGTTTTCATTTCAAAAAGAAAGGCAATGCCAAACAATGTTAAAACTACCACATAATTACACTCATCTCACATGCTAGCAAAGTAATGCTCAAAGTTTTCCAAACTAGGCTTCAACAGTATGTGAACTTGAACATCCAGATGTTCAAGCTGGATTTAGAAAAGTCAGAGGAACCAGAGATCAAATTGCCTACAACCACTGGATCACTGAAAAAGCAAGAGACTTTCAGAAAAATATCTACTTCTGCTTTATTGACTACACCAAAGCATTTGACTGTTTTGATCTCAACAAACTGTGGAAAATTCTTCAAGAGATGGGAATACCAAATGATCTTACCTGCCTCCTGAAAAATCTGTATGCAGGTCAAGAAGGAAAAGTTAGAACTGGACATGAAATAAAAGACTGATTCCAAATGGGGAAAGGAGTACGTCAAGGCTTTATTGTCACCCTGCTTATTTAAATACTATGAATAGTATATCATGTGAAACGCTAGGCTGGATGAAGCATAAGCTGTAATCAAGATTGCCGGGAGAAATATCAATAACTTCAGATACGCAGATGCACCACCCTTATGGCAGAAAGTGAAGAAGAACTAGAGTGTCTTGATGAAAGTGAAAGAGGAGAGTAAAAATGTTGGCTTAAAACTCAACATTCAGTAAATGAAGATCATGGCATCCGGTTCCATTACTTCATGGCAAATAGAAGGGGAAACAATGGAAACAGTGAGAGGCTTTATTTTCTTGGGCTCTGAAATCACAGCAGATGGTGACTGCAGCCTTGAAATTAAAAGAAACTTGCTCCTTGGAAGAAAAGCTATGACCAAGCTTGGCAGTGTAATAAAAAGCAGAGACATTACTTTGCCAACAAAGGTCTTAGTCAAGGCTATGGTTTTTCCAGTAGTCGTGTATGGATGTGTGACTTGGACTGTGAAGAAAGCTGAGTGCCAAAGAATTGATGCTTTTGAACTGTGGTATTGGAGAAGACTCTTGAGAGAGTCCCTTAGACTGCAAGGAGATCCAACCAGTCCAGCCTAAAGGAGATCAGTCCTGGGTGTTCATTGGAAGGACTGATGCTGAAGCTGAAGTTCCAATACTCTGGTCACCTCATGCAAAGAACTGACACATTAGAAAAGACCCTGATAATGGGAAATATTGAAGGGGAGAGGAGAAGGGGAAAACAGAGGATATGATGGTTGGATGGCATCAACAACTAGATGGACATTAGTTTGAGTATATTTCAGGAACTGGTGATGGACAGGGTGGCCTAGCGTGCTGCTGTCAGACAGGACTGAGTGATTGAACTGAGCTGAACTGAACTAGACCCACTCCCATAATATGCATCTTTAGATAACAAGATTAGTCAGAAGGTTCTTGTGAAGAAGAAACATGTCCTTGAGCAAGATGCATTGTTATACTGACTAAGACAAAGAAATGTAGAAAAAATCATTTGCCCTTTTCTCCTCCTTGAGAGCTTCAAACTCCTTTCTCCTCAAGGGCCCTAGATCCCTTTCCTCAAGTGCCTCGGACTCCTTATCAACCTACCTAAGGGTGAGCTCTCTCACATATATGTGTGTATATATATCAGTTTAGTTCAGTCGCTCAGTCGTGTCCGACTCTGCGACCCAATGAATCACAGCACGCCAGGCCTCCTTGTCCATCAACAACTCCCAGAGTTCACTCAGACACACGTCCAACGAGTCAGTGATGCCATCCAGCTGTCTCATCCCCTTCTCTTCCTGCCCCCAATCCCTCCCAGCATCAGAGTCTTTTCCAATGAGTCAACTCTTCACATGAGGTGGCCAAAGTACTGGAGTTTCAGCTTTAGCATCATTCCTTCCAAAGAAATCCCAGGGATGATCTCCTTCAGAATGGACTGGTTGGATCTCCTTGCAGTCCAATGGACTCTCAAGAGTCTTCTCCAACACCACAGTTCAAAAGCATCGATTCTTCGGTGCTCAGCCTTCTTCACAGTCCAACTCTCACATCCATACATGACCACTGGAAAAACCATAGCCTTGACTAGAGGGACCTTTGTTGGCAAAGTAATGTCTCTGCTTTTAAATATACTATCTAGGTTGGTCATCACTTTTCTTCCAAAGAGTAAGTGTCTTTTAATTTCATGGCTACAATCTCATTTCTGCAGTGATTTTGGAGCCCAGAAAAATAAAGTCTGACACTGTTTCCACTGTTTCCCCATCTATTTCCCACGGAGTGATGGGACTGGATTCCATGATCTTCATTTTCTGAATGTTGAGCTTTAAGCCAACTTTTTCACTCTCCTCTTTCACTTTCATCAAGAGGCTTTTTAGTTCCTCTTCACTTTCTGCCATAATATAAGGGTGGTGTCATCTGCTTATCTGAGGTTATTGATATTTCTCCCAGAAATCTTGATTCAAGCTTGTGTTTCTTCCAGTCCAGCATTTCTCATGATGTACTCTGTATATAAGTTAAATAAGCAGGGTGACAATATACAGTCTTGACGTACTCCTTTTCCTATTTGGAACTAGTCTGTTGTTCCATGTCCAGTTCTAACTGTTGCTTCCTGACCTGCATACAGATTTCTCAAGAGGCAAGTCAGGTGGTCTGGTATTTCCATCTCTCTCAGAATTTTCCACAGTTTCTTGTGATCCACACAGCCAAAGGCTTTGGCATAGGCAAGAAAGCAGAAACAGATGTTTTTCTGGAACTGTCTTGCTTTTTTGATGATTCAGTGGATGTTGGCAATTTGATCTCTGGCTCCTCTGCCTTTTTTAAAAGCAGCTTGAACATCAAGAAGTTCACGGTTGAACTATTGCTGAAGCCTGGCTTGGAGAATTTTGAGCATTACTTTATTAGCATGTGAGATGAGTGTGTATATATATACACATATAAGCTAAGCTAAGCTAAGTCACTCCCGTTGTGTCCGACTCTATGCGACCCCATAGATGGCAGCCCACCAGCCTTCCCCGTCCCTGGGATTCTCCAGGCAAGAACACTGGAATAGGTTGCCATTTCCTTCTCATATACATATATACTATATACTATATATATATATAGTATATAATTAACATATATATATAATTCCTAATTGACCAATTGTATTTTTATACAATATAGTATATTATATATAGTATATATAGATAATATATATAGTATATAATATGATGTATATAGAATTACTATTAAACATGAATGATCAATTAACATGAAAAATACTCAACTTCATTTTTAATTATGTATGCAACTTTTAAATGTGATATTATTTGAATTGAATATATGTAAACATATGAAAGGAATTTATTATAAGTAGAATATGGTGTTGGTAAATAGACACGTGCTATACCTACTAAAGGACAATTAAAGATATATATTCAAGTATTTCAAAAGTGGACATGTTTGGAGCCAAACATTTCCATTCTTAGAAATTTATATTAAGTAGTTTGTTAGTTGAAAAATCTGTATAAGAAAGTTTATTTATATATTTTTAACCTTTATATTTCACAACAGTTTTAGATTGTTTTTTTGAAATGCTACAACGTTATAGTTTACATATACCCTCTTCTACGTCTATTACCATTAACATTTTTCATGACCTGTTAAATTTGTTACAATTAATGAACCAACATTGGTTCATTACGATGCAGTTCAGTTCAGTTCAGTCACTCAGTTGTGCCTGACTCTTTTCAGCTCCATGAACTGCAGCACACCAGGCCTCCCTGTCCATGCCCAACTCCCAGAGTCCACTCTAACCCATGTCCATTGAGTCGGTGATACCATCCAACCATCTCAACTTCTGTTGTCCCTTTCTCCTCCTGCCCTCAATCTTTCCCAGAATCAGGGTCTTTTCAAATGAGTCAGCTCTTTGCATCAGGTGGCCAAAGTATTAATGAAAGTCGATAATTTATTTAGATATCTTTACTTTTTACCTAATGTCTCTTTTCTGTTTCTAAATTCCTTCCAAGTTGCTACATTTAGTCATCATGTCCCCTTAAGCTATCTCTCTTGGCTATGAGCTTCTCAGCCTTCCCTTGTTTCTGTGGCTTTGGAAGTTCTGTAGTACTGTTAGGGTGTTTTGTAGAATATCTGTGAATTAAGATTTGTCTGATTTATTTTTGTTCATGAACAGACTAGATGTGTTTCTGAGAGGAAGGCCACAGAGGTAAAGTACCACTTTTCATTACAAAGGTCATACTATCAGCATAATTCATCACCATCAAAGTTAAACTTGATCACCAAGATGAGAAACTATTGGTCTAGTTTCACTACTGTCTTATTCCTCTTTTCATGCTGTACTTTTTGGAACAAAGTCACTATGTGCAACTCACATCTTCAAGGGCAGGGTATCTACCAAATTATTTGGAATCCTTCTGAACAAGAGAGTTATCTATTCGCTTTTATTTATTTGTTTTTCAATTACTTACATTAATATGGTCTCATGGAAGTTCTATTTTAATATTGTTTATAAAGACATAGCTTTGAAAGTACTTTTAAATGTTCATCAGAGAAGGGGACAACAGAGGATGAGATGGTTGGATGGCATCACTAACTCAATGGATATGAGTTTGAGTAAAATCTGGGGGTTGGTGATGGACAGGAAGTCCTGGTGCTGCAGTCCATGGGTCACAAAGATTTGGACATGAGTGAGCAAATGAACTGAACTGAACTGAACTAACATTATAGAACTAACATTATATAAAATTATACGCAATAAGATAATATGTCATACCATATGTCAAAATCAGCATGGCTTTTATTTTCTCTTCACATAATAGATAGTGACAAGCCTTCATCTCATTTCACAACTCTAAAGGATCTGCTCAATCATGGAAAAGAAAGAGCTACCATTTGTTACATGTAATGATTGCTATATCCTCAGTGTGCATCTTTTGATTACATCTGTAAAGATGTATCATCACCATGATCTCCATTCTAGAGAAGCTTCTGAGATTTCTAAAACTTGTAAAGACTCCCACAGTTAATAAAGAGGAGTCAAGTTTTAAATAAAGAAAAGTTTAAATCCAAAGTTCATGTGCTTAATCATTATGTTATATGTAGGAACACTTGCTCTTATAAATGTTATACAGACTACTCTGCACTCACCCATTTAACACTACATGTTTTCTCTTACTACATCCTCCCTGGGTCTTCAGTCTCTTGGCTTTAAGTTCTATATAAAAGTATTGTTGTGGTACATATACACAATGGAATATTACTCAGCTATTAAAAATAATGAATTTGAATCAGTTCTAATGAGGTGGATGAAACTGGAGCCTATTATACAGAGGGAAGTCAGTCAGAAAGAAAGACACCAATACAGTATATTAACACATATATATGGAATTTAGAAAGATGGTAATGATAACCCTCTATGCAAGACAGCAAAAGAGGCACAGATATAAAGAACAGACTGTTGGACTATGTGGGAGAAGGTGAAGGTGGGATGATTTGAGAGAATAGCATTGAAACATGTATATTAACATCTATGAAATAGATCACCAGTCCAGGTTCGATTCATGATGCAGGGTGCTCAGGGCTGGTACATTGGGATGACCTTGAGAGACGGGATGAGGAGGGAGGTGGGAAGGAGCATCAGGATGGGGAACACATGTACACCCATAGCTGATTCATGCGACTGTATTGCAAAACCACCACAATATTGTAAAGTAATTAGCCACCAATTAAAAGAAAAAGAAAAAAAGAGAGAGATAAATCAAAGGAGCAAAAGAAAAACAACAACAACAACAAAACAAACAAACAAAAAATATTCTCCTCGAGTCATCCCTTGATAATTTACCCAGATGACTCATCTTGCTTTTCTCTTAAATTTTAAAGTTGGTTATGATGATACACTGACTTCTGAATCCATATATGTATGCTTATTAATTGAACAATATATGCAGTAGGCTTTGGAAATGCCAGACCCATATACCTATATGTCATATTCATAAAAGCAGTGTCTGTTGCATTTGTTAGCTGTATTTGAGATACACGTGGAGTTTTGCATTAAGACTGATTCCATGGAAAGGGAAAACAAAGCGCCTGCTCTTAGAAAGAGAAACATAACTTTAAAAATGAGTTACCCTTCAAAGAAGAAATTCCGTTTTAATTAAAAGCTGTTTTAGTTTGTCTGTTTATTTGAATATTTTAAAAAGTTTATTAGAATCACAGACATTGCTATCAAGTGCAATTGGGCCAGGAGAAAAGTCTCAGCTTGGGTTGCGCTTTATAATACTCTGCTTTATTTATTAAATTCTTGCCTTAATTTTTTTTTATAATGTTATATCCCAAGGTACTGGGAGATGTGTATCTTACTAATATTTAAGGAATTCTATATTTATCTTATTTATAACATTTTATTATTTTTAATGTTATATTTTAAAATATATTTTAAGTTTTAATTTTCTTCAGTGGTTGTGATATAAGTTCTAGCTAATTATAGGAAGTTATAAAACATGAAGACTATAAAAGTGGTAATTCAATTTCAAAAATAATAATTCTAATCAATTAGTTAAACTGTAACAAAAAACTTAATTTTAAAAAAGATTTCTGCTCACTTTGGCTCTTTTTCTTTAATTTCTCTACTATAATAATTCAATGTAATATAACTCATGAACTGTATAACAAAAAATAGTTTATCTACTATTCAGATATTCATTTTCCAAGCTGAAAATGTTTTAAGAATCTTATATTACTAAAATGCCACCTATGATGAGTTTGTTAACATTTTTATTTTGAACACGATCTTTACCTTGTTATTGTTTTTAGGAGACTGGGGATAGCCTGAGGATAATCTTTTATATATATACCATTTTTTTCACTATTTATAATAAATGTGGCTGTCACTCATCAATCATATTCCTAATATTATGCTTTTTGTGTAGACATATGATAGTTTTTAACTTTGTTGAGAAGTTCTTTGAAAAGTGTTAAATTTCTGTGAAGTATAAAGGGTAACAATTAGGCAAATTTCATATTAAACCTGTTTTAAATTTTTAATCAGTTAAATATATCTAAATGTGTGTTAAATTTGGTAATGAAATGCTTCTGTTAGGTCCATACCATTTCTGTCCTTTATTGTGCCTATCTTTATATGAAATATTCCCTTGGTATCTCTAATTTTCTTGAAGAAATCTCTAGTCTTTTCCATTATATTGTTTTCCTCTATTTCTTTGCATTGATCACTAAGGAAGGCATTCTTCCTTTTTTATTTATTTTTTTATTTTACTTTACAGTACTGTATTGGTTTTGCCATACATCAACATGTCTCCTTACTGTTCTTTGGAACTCTGCATTCAAATGGGTATATCTTTTTCTCCTTTGCTTTTAGCTTCTATTCTCTCATCTATTTGTAAGGCCTCATCAGACAACCATTTTGCCTAAAAAGGCAAATGCAAAAGCATTTATTTTTCCTGGGGATGTTCTTGATCCTTGTCTTCTATACAATGTCATGAACCTCCATCCACAGTTCTTCAGGCACTCTTTCTATCAAATCTAATCCTTTGAATCTATATGTCACTTCCACTGCTGTTCTTTGGAACTCTGCATTCAAATGGGTATGTCTTTCCTTTTCTCCTTTGCCTTTAGCTTCTCTTCTTTTCACAGCTATTTGTAAGGTCTTCTTAAACAACCATTTTGCCTTTTTACATTTCTTTTTCTTTGGGATGGTCTTGATCCCTGCTTCCTGTACAATGTCACAAACCTCCCTCCATAGTTCTTCAGACACTCTGTCTATCAGATGTAATCCCTTGAATCTATTTGTCACTTCCACTGTAGAGTCATAAGGGATTTGATTTAGGTCATACCTGAATGGTCTGGTGGTTTTCCCTTCTTCCTTCAGTTTAATTCTGAATTTGGCAATAAGGAGTTCATGAACTGAGCCAGAGTCAGCTCCCAGTGTTGTTTTTGCTGACTCTATAGAGCTTCTCTCTGTTTGGCTGGAAAGAAAAAAATCAATCTGATTTTGGTATTGACCATCTGGTGATGTCCATGTATAGAGTCTTCTCTGTGTTGCTGGAAGAGAGTGTTTGCTATGACCAGTGAATTCTCTTGGCAAAACTCTGTTAGGCTTTGTCCTGTTTCATTTTGTACTCCAAGGCCAAATTTGCCTGTTACTCCAGGTATTACTTGACACTTATTTTTTCATTCCAGTCCCCTATACTGAACAGAACATCTTTTTGGGTATTAGTTCTAGAAGGTCTTGTAGGTCTTCATAGAACTGTTCAACTTCAGCTTCTTCAGCATTACTGGTTGGGGCATATACTTGGATTACTTTGATATTGATGGTTTGCCTTGGAAATGAACAGAAATCATTCTTTCATTTTTGAGATTGCATCCAAGTACCGCATTTTGGACTCTTTTATTGACTATGATGGCCACTGTATTTCTTCTAAGGATTCTTGCCCACGGTAGTTGATATAATGGTCATCTGAGTTAAATTCACCCATGCCAGTCCATTTAGCTGGCTGATTTCTAAAATGTTGATTTTCACTCTTGCCATCTCCTGTTTGACCTCTTCCAATTTGCCTTGATTCATGGACCTAATATTCCAGGTTCATACACAATATTGCCCTTTACAGCATCAGACTTTACTTCCATCAGCAGTCACATCCACAACTATGTGTTTGTTGTTGTTGTTGTTGTTGTTGTTGTTGCTGTTGTTGTTGTTTGCTTTGGCTCCATCTCTTCATTCTTTCTGGAGTTCTCTACTCTTTTCCAGTAGCATATTGGGCACCTACTCATCTGGGGAGGTCATCTTTCAGTGCCATACTTTTTTGCCTTTTCATACTGTTCATGGGGTTCTCAAGGCAAGCATATAGAAGTGGTTTGAAGACCAGACTTAGCAGTGTCTAAGGAGCTTGTGGACTTCCCTGGTGGCTCAGACAGTAAAGCATTTGTCTATAATGCAGGAGACCCAAGTTTGAGCCCTGGGTTGGGAAGATCCCCTGGAGAAGGAAATGGCAACCCACTCCAGTACTATTGCCTGGAAAATCCCATGGGCAGAGGAGCCTGGTAGGCTACAGTCTATGGGGTCACAAAGAGTCGGACACGACTGAGCGACTTCACTGTCACTGCCATTCCCTTCTCCAGTGGACCACGTTTTGTCAGAATTCTCCACCATCACCCATCCATCTGGTTGCCCCTATGGCTCATAGTTTCACTGAGTTAGACAAGGCTTGGTCAATGTAATCAGATTGGTTAGTTTTCTGTGACTGTGGTTTTATTCTGTCTGCCCTCTGATGGATAAGAATAAGAGGCTTATGGAAGCTTCCTGATGGGAGAGACTGAGAGGGAAACTAGGTAATATTCTGATGGGCTGGGCAATGTTCAGTAATCTTTAATCCAATTTTCTGTTGATGGGCAGGTCTGTGTTCCCTCCCTGTTACTTGACCTGAGGCCAAACTATGGTGGAGGTAAGAAGATAATGGCAATCTCCTTCAAAAGGAGCCATGCACATACTGCTGCACTCATTGCCTCGAACCCTGAAGCAGGCCACCATCAACCCATGCCTCCACTGGAGACTGCTGGACACTCATGGGCATGTCTGGCTCAGTTTCTTGTGGGCTCACTGCTCCTTTCTCCTGGGTCCTGGTGTGCACAAGATTTTGTTTGTGCTTTCTTCAGTCCCGAGTGAGATCTGGTAGTTCTGTGGTGGGGTTAATGGCAAAGTCCTCCAAGAGGGCTTATGCCATACCCAGGTCTACTGCACCCAGAGGCCCTGCAAGAGGCCACTGCTGACCTGTACCTCCACAGGAGACACTCAGAAACAGTTCAGCCTCAGTTTCTGTGGGTTGCGCATGTGTTTTGTGCCCTTCCCAGGTCTGAGAAGATCAGGCCACCAGGTGCTTGGTGAAGGCACTGTCTCAGGTGGGCCGTGTGGCTTAATCACTTCCCCAGCCTTGCCCATTTGGTTACCCAGGTGTGCCCCAAGAACAACATTTCACGTGTGCCATATCTCTCCTCTGAAGAGCTGACCTCAGGCTGTGACCCTCTTGGCATATGTCAACCATCCATGAGGATCTCTGGAAGACTTGGTCAGCAGCTGCGAGCCTGCTCAGAGTTTGGTGAAAGATAAGAAGAGGTGGCAAGAATACACAGAACAATACAAAAAAAATCTTCACAACCCAGATAATCATGATGGTGTGATCACTCACCTAGAGCCAGACATCCAGGAATGCAAAGTCAAGTGGGCCTTAGGAAGCATCACTACAAACAAAGCTAGAGGAGGTAATGGAATTCCAGGCGAGCTATTTCAAATCCAAAACATGATGCTGTGAAAATGCTATGTTCAATATGCCAGCAAATTTAGAAAACTCAGCAGTGGTCACAGGACTGGAAAAGGTCAGTTTTCATTTTAATCCCAAAGAAAAGCAATGACAAAGAATGTTCAAGCTACCCCACAATTGCACTCATCTTACACACTAGCAAAAGAATGCTCAAAATTCTCCAAGCCAACCTTCAACAATTTGTGAACTTCAACATCCAGATGTTCAAGCTGGATTTTAAAAAGTGAGAGGAACCAGAGATCAAATTGCCAACATCTGCTGGATCATTAAAAAAGCAAAGAGTTTCAGAAAAACATCTATTTTGGCTTTATTTACTATGCCAAAGCCTTTGACTGTGTGTCTCACAACAAACTGTGGAAAATTCTGAAAGAGATCAGAACACCAGATGACCTGACTTGCCTCCTAAGAAATCTGTATGCAGGTCAAGAATCAACACTTAGACTTGGAAATGGAAAAACAGACTGGTTCCAAATTGGGAATGGAGTATGTCAAGGTTGTATATTGTCACCCTGCTTATTTAATTTATATGCAGAATACATCATGAGAAATGCTGGATTGGATGAAGCACTAGCTGGAATCAATATTGCTGGGAGAAATAACAATAACCTCAGATATGCAGATGACACCACCCTTATGGCAGAAAGCGAAGAACTAAAGAGCCTCTTGAAGAAAATGAAAGAGAATAGTGAAGAAGTTGGCTGAAAGCTCAACATTCAGAAAACTAAGATCATGGCATCTGGCCTCATCACTTCATGGCATATAGATGGGGAAACAATGGAAACAGTGTCTGGCTTTATTTTGAGGGGCTCAAAAATCACTACAGATAGTGACTGCAGCCGTGAAATTAAAAGAAGCTTGTTCCTTGGAAGAAAAGCTATGACCAACCTACGTGGCATATCAAAAAGCAGAGACATTACTTTTCAAACAAAGGTCTATTTAGTCAAAGCTATGGTTTTTCCAGTAGTCATGCATGAACGTGAGAGCTGGCCTATAAAGAAAGCTGAGCACCGAAGAATTGATGCTTTTGAACTGTGGTATTGGAGAAGACTCTTGAGAGTCCTTGGACTGCAAAGAGATCAAATCAGTCAATCCTAATGGAAATTAGTTCTGAATATTCATTGAAAGAACTGATATGTAGCTGAAACTCTAATACTTTGGCACCTGATGCAAAGAACTGACTCAATTGAAAAGACCCTGATGCTGGGAAAGATTGAAGGCAGGAGGAGAAGGGGATGACATAGGATGAGATGGTTGGATGGAATCACTTATGCAATGGACATGAGTTTGAGTAGGCTCCAGGAGTTGGCAACTGACAGGGAAGCCTGGTGTGTTGCAGTCCCTGGGGTCGTGAAGAGTCAAGACACGACTCGGAGACTGAACTGAATGGAATGCTAGTTGATGATATTCAACTTAGCCAAGCATTTAAACAGCACAAAAAAACAGCACAAAACATGAAGTCCTTTATGACAGATGCATAATAAGACTGAAATTATAACAATTACCCTTTAAATTATGCCAAGAAAATGGTAGAATCCAACCTTTCATGTGGTGGCAACAATCACGTTTGTTGCACATTTTACATTATAAAATGTAGCATACTAATAATTTCATTGCAAAATGGTATGAGTAGCACATCAGAAGGCATTTAATCAATTGATGTCAAACAATAACATACTGTTGTTCAGAACTAATCTAAGAAGTTTTGACATTCATTTCATTTAATCTTTATTGAATGAGAAAACTCAGGGAGGTAAAAAGTGCTATCTTCACTTAAAGATGAAAAAAAACAAAAACCTGTGTAAATGGAAAAAAAATGTAAAAATGGATAAAAAACCTTAAGGAAACAGATCCAGGTAGATAAAATAAAGCAAAAGGACCCCCTTTGGCAAAGATTTCTAACCTAGTATAAAAGGAAGTATTTTTTTTTCCAAATGTAAGAGACTTTATCACCAGAAATTTACATAGCAATTTCTATTCAAGAGCAAGTCTACTAAGACATAAAGATCACAAGTCTCTATGAAATCTCCCCCCATTTTTTTTTTTTTTTTTTTTTTTTTGTCCTCCAGGGAAAGATTGTATGTGGCAACAGTTCAGTTCAGTTCAATCACTCAGTCGTGTCCGACTCTCTGTGACACCATGAATTGCAGCACGCCAGGCCTCTTTGTCCATCACCAGCTCCCGGAGTTCACTTAAACTCATGTCCATCAGGTCGGTGATGCCATCCAGCCATCTCATCCTCTATCATCCCCTTCTCTTCCTGCCCCCAACCCCTCCCAGCATCAGAGTCTTTTCCAATGGGTCAACCCTTTGCGTGAGGTGGCCAAAGTACTGGAGTTTCAGCTTTAGCATCATTCCTTCCAAAGAAATCCCAGGGATGATCTCCTTTATGATGGGCTGATTGGATCTCCTTGCAGTCCAAGGGACTCTCAAGAGTCTTCTCCAACGCCACAGTTCAAAAGCATCAATTCTTTGGCGCTCAGCTTTCTTCACAGTCCAACTCTCACAGGCATTCATGACCACAGGAAAAACCATAGCCTTGACTAGACGGACCTTTGTTGGCAAAGTAATATCTCTGCTTTTCAATATGCTATATAGGTTGGTCATAACTTTTCTTCCAAGGGGTAAGCGTCTTTTATTTCATGGCTGTAGTCACCATCTGCAGTGATTTTGGAGCCCCCCCAAATAAAGTCTGACACTGTTTCCACAGTTTCCCCATCTATTGCCTATGAAGTGATGGGACCAGATGCCATGATCTTCGTTTTCTGAATGTTGAGCTTTAAGCCAACTTTTTCACTCTCCTCTTTCACTTTCATCAAGAGGCTTTTTAGTTCCTCTTCACTTTCTGCCATAAGGGTGGTGTCATCTGCATATCTGAGGTTATTGATATTTCTCCAGATGTTTAAAAATAAATGAATCCTAACATTGAGTAAGAAGTATCATTGATTACAATATTTTTAATGCTCCAAACCATGTCACTGTGGGCCCCTTCTTCAGCACCTACTGTCACATAATTACTGTCCTAAATTTTCTATTTGTGCTCTTACTTCAGGGAACGAAAATAAATGAAGTGGAAATACACTGATAGCTCTGGTTAGTGAAGAGATCAAGTCAACTTTTGGCTCTGCACTTTGCAGCCACAGAAGACAGTGGCTTCCACATCAAGCAGTTCTACTAAAGAGATCTACATCCCAGGAAGTGAAAATACTTGGTTTCTTGAAAATTCTGGGGTTAGAAGAAATTGAAAATATTGTTTTCATCACTTATGTACAAATGTTTTAGTAATCATTGAGGAGAGGTAAAGAGGGAATTATAAGTTTGGCGAAGATAAACATAACCTTTAAAAGTGTAGATTATTCTACTAAGAATCATCACATTTAGGATTGCCATATTTAGCAAAAAACACTATAAGATGAACAGCTAAATTATAATTTCAGGTAAACCATGATTTTTTGTTAGTAGAAGTATGCCCAAAATATTGCATCATATATACTGACATTTTTCAATTGTTTTTCATCTAAAATTCAAACCTGGGTCCTAAGATGGTGGAGAAATAGGATCAGGAGACCACTTTCTCCCTCACAAATTCATCAGAAGAACATTTCAAAGCTGAGTAAATTCCACAAAACAACTTCTGAATGCTGGCAGAGGACATCAGGCACCCAGAAAAGCAGATTATTGTCTTCAAAAACAAGTAGGAAAAAATATAAAAGATGAAAAAAGAGACAAAAGAGGTAGGGAGGGAGCTCTGTCCGGGAAGGGTGTCTTAAAAAGAGAGAAGTTTCCAAACACCAGGAAACACTCTCACTGCCAAGTCTGTGGTAAGCCTTGGAAGCACAGCGGGCAACATAACAGGGAGGAAAAATAAATAAATAATTAAAACCCACAGATTACAAGCCCAACAGTAACTCCCCCAGCGGAGAAGCAGTGCAGACGCCTGCATCCATCACTAGCAAGCGGAGGCTGGGCAGGGAGGCATGGGCTGCAGTGCTTTTTAAGAATCAGGCCAGAATGCCCTGAGTGTAACCAGAGCAAACTAACTTGGGCTGGCAAACCAGACTGGGATAGCTACCATGTGAAAAGCTCTAACATAAGACACCGCCAGGACCATGCACAGAACAAAGGACAGAACAGAATTAGCTGGCTGCAGACCATCCCCCTCCGTTGACAGGCAGTCAGAGCCAGAAGGGCCGGAAGGGGGCAATCGCACCCCAGAGAGACATCACCAAACTGCAAGCAAGCTTCTTTGCTAACTAAGACCTCTTGGGGTCTGGACAGTCACCATCCGCCTGAGAAGGGCGCCAGTTGCACACCCAGAAAACTGAGCAGCAGGGACGGGAAAAGTGACAAGTCACAGTGACCGCGCTCGCCAAGCACCTGAGCTGCTCGGACCTGGGAAGGGCACAAAGCGCAGGCCCAACTGAGTCTGCGCCTCTGAGGACTACCTGAGTGCCTGAGCCTGAGCAGCTTAGACCAGGGAGGTGCATGCAGCCCAGGGCTGGCCTCAGATGGTTCCTGGTGAAGCAACCTAGAGCCTGAGTGGTGTGTGCCTTGAGCGGGGGCAGGCCCAGTGTGGCTGAGACACTGCGAGCACATGCCAGTGTTATTTATTTGCAGCGTCCCTCCCTCCCAACAGCGCGACTGAACAAGTGAGCCTAAAAAAAGTGTCCACCACTGCCCCCCTTGCGTCAAGGCAGAAATCAGACACTAAGGAGACCAGCAAACAGAAGAAGCTAAAACAGAGGGAACTGCCTTGGAAGTGACAGGTGCAATAGATTAAAACCCTGTCGTTAGTACCAACTACATAGGAAGGGGCCTATAGATCTTGAGAAATATAAACTGGACCAAGGAGCTATCCGAAAATGAACTGACTCCATACTGCCCACAACAACACCAGAGAAAGTCCCAGATATATCTTTACTATTTTTACGATCATTTTTTGTTTGTTTGTTTCTTCTTCTTTTCTTTTTCTTCTCCTTTTTCAACATTTTTTTTAATTTTTAAGTCCTCTATTTCTTCTTTAATTTCTATTTTTATAACCTACTATTACTTTTCAAAAAAAATCCTATTTTTAAAGCAAATGCCATATATATATTTTTGTGGTTGTTGTTGTTTTTTAATAATTCTTGTGACTTTGGTTTTTTTCTTCTTCTTCCTCTTCTTCTTTTCTTTATTATTGTATTTCTGAAAATCCAACCTCTACTCTAGATTTTTAATCTTTTTTTTTTTGTATTTGTTATCAATTTTGTAGCTTTAAAAACCCAATCTTCAGTACCCATTTTTACTTGAGAGTGAGATTATTGGCTTGACAGCTCTCTCCTCCTTTGGACTCTCCTTTTTCTCCACCAAGTTGTCTTTGTCTCCACCCTCCCCCTTCTCTTCTCTACTCAACTCTGTGAATCTCTGTGTGTTCCAGACGGTGGAGAACACTTAGGGAACTGGTTATTGGCTGGATCTGTCTCTCTCCTTTTCATTTCCCTCTTTTATCCTCCTGGCCACCTCTGTCTCCTTCCTCCCTCTCCTCTCCTCTGTATAACTCCGTGAACATCTCTGAGCCGTCCAGACTGTGGAGGGCACATAAGGGAGTGATTACTGTGTAGCTTGCTCTCTCATCTTTTGATGTCACCTTATCTCATTCCAGTCACCTCTAACTCCCCCCTCCCACTTCTCTTCTCCATGTAACTCAGTGAACCTCTCCGGGTGTCTCTCTATGTGAAGAAACTTTTCATTTTTAACCTAGATGTTTTATCATTGGTGCTGTATAGATGGAGAAGTCTTGAGGCTACTGTAAAAATAAAACTGAAAACCAGAAGCAGGAAGCTTAATTCCAATTCCTGAGAACATCAGAGAACTCCTGACTCCAGGGAACATTAATCAATAGGAGCTCATCAAACGCCTCCATACCTACACTGAAACCAAGCACCACCCAAGGGTCAACAAGTTCCAGTGCAAGACATACCATGAAAATTCTCTAGCAACACAGGAACACACCCCTGAGCTTCAATATGCAGGCAGCTCAAAGTTACTCCAAAACCATTGACATCTCATAACTCATTACTGGACACTTCATCGCACTCCAGAGAGAAGAAACCCAGCTCCACCCATCAGAGCTCCGACACGAGCTTCCCTAACCAAGAAATCTTGACAAACCACTGATACAACCATACCAACAGCAAGGAAACTCCATAATAAAGAGAACTCCACAAGCTGCCAGAATACAGAAAGGTCACCCCAAATGCAGCAATATAACCAAGATAAAGAGACAGAGGAATACCCAGCAGGTAAAGGAACAGGATAAATGCCCATCAAACCAAACAAAAGAGGAAGAGATAAGGAATCTACCTGATAAAGAATTCCAAATAATGATAGTGAAAATGATCCAAAATCTTGAAATCAAAACGGAATCACACATAAATAACCTGGAGATAAGGACTGAGAAAATGCAAGAAAGGTTTAACAAGGACCTAGAAAAAATAAAAAAGAGTCCATATATAATGAATAATGCAATAAATGAGATCAGAAACACTCTGGAGGCAACAAATAGTAGAATAACAGAGGCAGAAGATAGGACTAGTGAAATAGAAGATAGAATGGTAAAAATAAATGAATCAGAGAGGAAAAAAGAAAAAACGAATTAAAAGAAATAAGGACAATCTCAGAGACCTCCAGGAAAACATGAAATGCTCCAACATTTGAATTAGAGGAGTCCCAGAAGAAGAAGACAGAAAGAAAGACCATGAGAAAATCCTTGAGGAGATAATAGTTGAAAACTTCCCTAAAATGGGGAAGGAAATAATCACCCACGTCCAAGAAACCCAGAGAGTCCCAAACAGGATAAACCCAAGGCAAAACACCCCAAGACACATATTAATCAAATTAACAAAGATCAAAGACAAATAACAAATATTAAAAACAACAAGGGAAAAACAACAAATAACACACAAGGGGAGTCCCATAAGGATAACAGCTGATCTTTCAATAGAAACTCTTCAGGCGAGAAGGGAATGGCAAGACATACTTAAAGTGATGAAAGAAAGTAACCTACAGCCCAGATTACTGTACCCAGCAAGGATCTCATTCAAATACAAAGGAGAAATTAAAAAGCTTTACAGACAAGCAAAAGCTGAGAGAATTCAGCACCACCAAACCAGCTCTCCAACAAATGCTAAAGGACATTCTCTAGACAGGAAAAACAAAATGGTGTATAAACTTGAACCCAAACAATAAAGTAAATGGCAACAGGATCATACTTATCAATAATTACCTTAAATGTAAATGGGTTGAATGACCCAACCAAAAGACAAAGACTGGCTGAATAGATACAAAAACAAGACCCCTATATATGTTGTCTACAAGAGACGCACCTCAAAACAAGGGACACACACAGACTGAAAGTGAAGGGCTGGAAAAAGATATTCCATGCAAATAGAGACCAAAAGAAAGCAGGAATAGCAATATTCTTATCAGATAAAATAGACTTTAAAACAAAGGCTGGGAAAAGAGACAAAGACGGCCACTACATAATGATCAAAGTATCAATCCAAGCAGAAGATATAACAATTATAAATATATATGCACCCAACAGAGGAGCACCACAATATGTCAAACAAATGCTAACAAGTATGATAGGGGAAATTAACAATAACACGATAATAGTGGGAGACTTTAATACCCCACTCACACCTATGGACAGATCAACTAAACAGAAAATTAACAAAGAAATGCAAACTTTAAATGATACAATAGACCAGTTAGACCTAATTGATATCTATAGGACATTTCACCCCCAAAAAATGAATTTCACCTTTTTCTCAAGTACACACAGAACCTACTCCAGGATAGATCACATCCTGGGCCATAAATCTAGTCTAGGTAAATTTAAAAAATTGAAATCATTCCAAGCATCTTTTCTGACCATAATGCAGTAAGATTAGATCTCAATTACAGGAGAAAAACTATTAAAAATTCCAATATATGGAGGCTGAACAACATGCTTCTGAATAACCAACACATCCCAGAAGAAATTAAAAAAGAAATCAAAATATGCATACAAATGAATGAAAATGAAAACACAACAACCCAAAACTTGTGAGACACTGTAAAAGCAGTGCTAAGGGGAAAGTTCATAGCAATGCAGGCATACCTCAAGAAACAAGAAAAAAGTCAAATAAATAACCTAACTCTACACCTAAAGCAACTAGAAAAGGAAGAAATGAAGAACCCCAGGGTTAGTAGAAGGAAAGAAAACTTAAAAATTAGGGCAGAAATAAATGCAAAAGAAACAAAAGAGACCATAACAAAAATCAACAAATCCAAAAGCTGGTTCCTTGAAAGGATATATAAAATTAACAAACCATTAGCCAGACTCATCAAGAAAGAAAGGGAGAAAAATCAAATCAATAAAATTAGAAATGAAAATGGAGAGATCACAACAGGCAACACAGAAACACAAAGGATCATAAGAGACTACTATTAGCAATTATATGTCAATAAAATGGACAACGTGGAAGAAATGGACAAATTCTTATAAAAGTACAACTTTCCAAAACAGAACCAGGAAGAAATAGAAAATCCTAATAGATCCAGCACAAGCATGGAAATTGAAACTGTAATCAGAAATCTTCCAGCAAACAAAAGCCAAGGTCCAGACGGCTTCACAGCTGAATTCTACCAAAAATTTAGAGAAGAGCTAACACCTATCCTACTCAAACTCTTCCAGAAAATTGCAGAGGAAGGTGAACTTCCAAACTCATTCTATGAGGCCACCATCACCCTAAACCCAAAACCTGACAAAGATGCCACAAAAAAAGGAAACTACAGGCCAATATAACTGATGAACATAGATGCAAAAATCCTTAACAATATTCTAGCAATCAGAATCCAACAACACATTAAAAAGATCATACACCATGACCAAGTGGGCTTTATCCCAGGGATGCAAGGTCTCTTCAGTATCTGCAAATGAATCAGTGTAATTCACCACATTAACAAATTGAAAAATAAAAGCCATATGATTATCTCAATAGATGCAGAGAAAGACTTTGACAAAATTCAACATCCATCTATCATAAAAAAAACTCTCCAGAAAGCAGGAATAGAAGGAGCATACCTCAACATAATAAAAGCTATCTATGACAAACCCACAGCAAACATTATCCTCAATGGTGAAAAACTGAAAGCATTTCCCCTAAAGTCAGGAACAAGACAAGGGTGTCCACTTTAACCGCTACTATTCAACATAGTTCTGGAAGTTTTGGCCACAGCAATCAGAGCAGAAAAAGAAATAAAAGGAATCCAAATTGGAAAAGAAGAAGTAAAACTCTCACTGTTTGCAGATGACATGATCCTCTACATAGAAAACCCTAGAGACTCCACCAGAAAATTACTAGAGCTAATCAATGAATATAGTAAAGTTGCAGGATATAAAATTAACACACAGAAATCGCTTGCATTCCTATATACTAATAATGAGAAAGTAGAAAAAGAAATTAAGGAAACAATTCCATTCACCATTGCAATAAAAGGAATAAAGTACTTAGGAATATATCTACCTAAAGAAACTAAAGACCTATTTATAGAAAACTATAAAACATTGGTGAAAGAAATCAAAGAGGACACTAATACATGAAGAAATATACCATGTTCATGGATTGGAGAATCAATATAGTGAAAGTGAGGATACTACCCAAAGCAATCTATAGATTCAATGCAATCCCTATCAAGCTACCAGCGGTATTTTTCACGGAGATAGAATAAATAATTTCATAATTTGTATGGAAATACAAAAAACCTCGAATAGCCAAAGCAATCTTGAGAATGAAGAATGGAACTGGAGGAATCAATCTGCCTGACTTCAGGCTCTACTACAAAGCCACAGTCATCAAGACAGTATGGTAGTGGCACAGAGACAGAAATATAGATCAATGGAACAAAATAGAAAGCCCAGAGATAAATCCACACACCTATGGACAACTTATCTTTGACAAAGGAGGCAAGAATATACAATGGAGTAAAGACAATCTCTTTAACAAGTGGTGCTGGGATAACTGGTCAACCACTTGTAAAAGAATGAAACTAGATCACTTCACTGCACACAAAAATAAACTCAAAATGGAGTAAAGATCTAAATATAAGACCAGAAACTATAAAACTCCTAGAGGAGAACATAGGCAAAACACTCACCGACATAAATCACAGCAGGATCCTCTTTGACCCACCTCCAAGAATACTGGAAATAAAAGCAAAAGTGAACAAATGGGATCTAATTAAAAATAAAAGCTTCTGCACAACAAAGGAAACTATAAGCAAGAAGAAAAAGCCTTCAGAATGGGAGAAAATAATAGCAAATGAAGCAACTGACAAACAACTCATCTCAAAAATATACAAGCAACTTATGCAGCTCAATTCCAGAAAAATAAACGACCCAATCAAAAAATGGGCCAAAGAACTAAATAGACATTTCTCCAAAGAAAACATACAGATGGCTAACAAACACCTGAAAAGATGCTCAACATCACTCATTATCAGAGAAATGCAAATCAAGACCACAATGAGATACCATTTCACACCAGTCAGAATGGCTGCGATCCAAAAGTCTACAAGCAATAAATCCTGGAGAATGTGTGGAGAAAAAGGAACTCTCTTACACTGTTGGTGGAAATGCAAACTAGTACCGCCACTATGGAGAACAGTGTGGAGATTCCTTAAAAAATTGCAAATAGAACTGCCTTATGACCCAGCAATCCCACTTCTGGGCATACACACTGAGGAAACCAGAATTGAAAGACACACGTGTACCCCAATGTTCATCACAGCACTGTTTATAATAGCCAGGACATGGAAGCAACCTAGATGTCCATCAGCAGATGAAAGGATAAGAAAGCTGTGGTACATATACACAATGGAGTATTACTCAGTCAATAAAAAGGAATACATTTGAATCATTTCTAATGAGGTGGATGAAACTGGAGCCGATTATACAGAGTGAAGTAAGCCAGAAAGAAAAACACCAATACAGTATACTAACACATATATATGGAATTTAGAATGATGGTAAAGATAACCCTGTATGCGAGATAGAAAAGAGACACAGATGTAAAGAACAGACTTTTGGACTCTGTGGGAGAGAGAGAAGGTGGGATGATTTGGGAGAATGTCATTGAAACATGCATATTATAATGTAAGAAATGAATCACCAGTCTAAGTTTGATACAGCATACAGGATGCTTGGGGCTGGTGCACTGGGATGATCCAGAGAGATGATATGGGGTGGGGGGTGGGAGGGCGATTCATGTTTGGGAACTCATGTACACCCGTGGCGGATTCATATCAAAGTATGGCAAAACCAATACAGTATTGTAAAGTAAAATAAAGTAAAATTAAAAAAAATTCAAATCTTCTGGGGATTTTATATTTTATTTGTCAACCGTATTAGAAAAAGCATCAACTATAAGATATTTTGGGAATGCAGACAATAAGACAATAGTTCAACAATTCTTCAGAAAGAAGAATGAATATATCAAAATGCAGGTCTAACATATTGGCCCATGGGTTATTTATTTATTTATTTATTTATTTATTTATTTATTTATGTATTTATTTTCTGGGCCAAAGCACATTAGGCAAGAAAGAAATGACTATTCCCTGAAATAAGAGCAAGGTAGTTATTCTCTTTTCAGTTCTGTGTTTTTCAGTTCAATCAAGTTATGTTGCCTTTCTTGCTGGTAATACAAAGACCCACATATCACATCCATTTCATCTCCTGGGTTTTATAACCTTTATTACTGAGAGCCATTGGCCTGAACTTTATTTAGTTTAGACCTCAGACTTTATTTTGATCAGTGTTCTTATGTATGCATAAGCTTTGTTTTGAAGGACTTCTAAGACTTACAAACTAAATAGGATTCCCAGTTTTCTGTGAATAGCTGTGTCTTTACATTTTATAGAGTTGACAGATGAGAAAATGAACAAAAAGGGCAAGTTTTCAAAACATTCAATAAACCTAGCAGCTTTGGACATTTAAGTTAATAAGAATGGGGCTCAAAATGTCACCCCAGCTAGAAATGAAATGACAAGGGCTATTCAGTCTCATGCTTACAAACATACAATTATTTTCTGAATTTAAGAGCAGCACCCCACAGCCCAACTCCATGTTCTCATTGGTAAATTGACATACAGTATAAAAAGAATGTCTGTATATTCCATGGCTTGTATGGGTTTCTCTGAAATATCTGCAATCACATGAGTTAGCGAGGCAGGACCCTAAGGTGTCCTCTTGCAACAAGGTATATAGAGAACGCACAGTTCATGTCTCAGAGACTGATAAAGCTATCCACCAACGGTCTCAAGAATGAATTGCTGAACTGGAACTAAGTTTCCATGAATCCCTAGCAGCATGGATGAGTTAACTGTATCTCTTCTAGCGAAGGACTCAGAAGATTTCTATCCTTCAAATTTCAATTTTCACAATTGAATTATCATCTGCCCTATTTTTAAGATGCACTTTTGCTTATAAATGACATTAATGTCTTGTTTTGTGTTCAAAGCCACAAAAAAGTCATGCTAATTTTCTCTAATTTTTCATAGCCAAAGACTGAAAATATTTTACCTTATAAATATTTTTTGTCTTCCTCCCAACCCATGGACTTCATAAGTATATATGTGTGTGTGCATACTTTGTTGCTCAGTCTTGTCCAACTCTTTGTGACCCCATCGACTGCAGCCCACCAGACTGCTCTGTCCATTGGGATTCTCCAGGCAAGAATACTAGAGTGGGCTGTCATGCCCTCCTCCAGGGGATCTTCCCAGCCCTGGGATCAAACCCAGGTCTCCCGCATTTCAAGTGGATTCTTTACCATCTGAGCCACCAGGGAAGCCCACATAGATAGATAGATAAAGATAAATAGATAAACATAAATTCACACACACACACACACATATATATGAACTATGTATCTAAAATATATTTTAAATCTACTTTAAATCAACTAAATAAAGTCTCTGTCCCAAATTACCCCTGATTTGTGGTGCTGTTACATTGCTGATCATTTTCAAATTATTTCACTAAAATTTCTAAAATGATACAGACCCTAATCTCATTTTGGGAATACTATCCTCTTTCATGAATCCGGAACTCACAGGAAAATGAGCAAATCTGTCACATTTTTGTTTGCTTCATTTGGTCACTCTTTGCCTAATAAGCTGCAAGTTTCTAGCAAGACTGTGAGGCTTTCCCTGGGCACTGTAGGTGCTCAATGAGTAATTAATCATCAAATGAAGCTGTATCAGTTACCAGGAGGTTAGCCACCAGGCATCAACTGTTATTTTAAGCTGACTTGAGAGGAAAGTAACTGACTGCCATGAAAACAGGAGATTCCAAATGAAATTAGGAGCTTCTTTTAAAGAAAACAGGTCTGCTCCTGGAAGTATTCAATAACAATAATAATAGGAATAAGGGGGGGGGGACATAATTCAGCACTTCCTTCAGCTTTTCTAAAAGTGAGTTGATCAAATCCATGTACTTGTCATGCATGAATGCATTTTAAGACCTTGTCACCTTCTCAACTTTCTTCTTGCTCTTTTGGCAGTTTTATTCTTTTTTTCCCAACTGTAGAACCTTACAGTGCTGTAGCACCTTACAGTACTGTAGCAGTTTTGAGTTACTGAGTCTTCCCAGACACAGATAATTTCCACCTAATACATTGTAGCGCTTTTGACTAGGAAAGGAAAATTGTGATGTGTCATCATCTTGTCTTTAAGCAATTTCATTTGCAAAATTTTTTGGTGCACAACTTACTCTGATATTAAGTCAGACAACTTGAATCCCACATTACAGCCTGGCAAATTCTAAGATAGTCTAAATCACAGCAAGGAGATCAAATAAAGGATATACGCTTCTGGTAGTCTGTGAATAGGGCTGGAATAAGGGAGAGGAAGGCAAATATAGAGAAATAACATAAGTGAGAAATCATGTTCTTTGATTAAAATTGGTATATTGGGCTAACTGTTGAAACTTGAAGTGGGCAAGAGATATGAAAAGACCAGGCAAAGGAAAACTGAAATCAGATAAATCTCTTTATTACATATCCAGAAAATGCGGAAAGACAGAGGCAGAGAAATTGTTAAAAGTATATTGAAGACTTTGAAACATTTTATCACCCTGAAACTTTTGATTCTCTTGAGTACTTGTATGAGTTTTGTATGAGTCACATCATGTCACCTGATATCCTGATATTCAGTCTCACAATCTGGCAGATATTAATTTCCATTTAGGCAAAAAGAAGAATAAAATCCATATGAGCCATTCAAGATTGCCTTCTCCTCTGATATATTTTTCTCCATCTCCCACTTTCAATACCCATCTTCCTTCTTTTTCATGTTTACTCTGCTGGGCTCTTTTCTATGGAAAGTCTGAAGGCAGGACCCTGGCTTGGGGAGTTTTGACCTCTAAATGTGCTGCTCCACTCACTATAAATCCTAGATTTTGACTGACATCTTTTTCATCTACTACTCTTTTTGTTCACAGTTCAGGTTAATAGGCAGAGGAATGTTTGAACATGAGATTTCTCATTCAATTTTTAAATTAACTCAAAACTTTGTAAAAGTCATTTGGAAACTTGTTCTTCAACATCCTCATGATCTAAAATACTAAACAAGCAAGAGGTAGATGAGGAGCTAGTGAGATAAGCAGGGATTTTTCCATAGAAATAATTTGTAATAACATTCTTATTTCTCCCTCTTACCATATATCTATCTTTAGGGAGTCTCAACATTCACGCATTATTTTACTTATGATTTTGATCCATAGCTCTCTTATATCCGACTCTTTGGGACCCCATGGACTGTAGCCTGTTGCCAGCTCCTCTGTCCATGGAATTTTCCAGGCAAGAATATTGGAGTGGGTTGCCATTTCCTTCTAAAGGGGATCTTCCCAATCCAGGGATTGAACCGAGGTCTCCTGCATTGAAGGCAGATTCTTTACCATCTGAACCACCAGGGAAACCCTCCATTTTCCTTAAGTAAAAACTAAAAATATTACTACAAATTTATCTTGTAAAAATAAACATTGTCTTACTGAAACAAGAGTTTAGAAGAAATGACACCCAACATCTCTCCTTTTAAAGGGCTTTGCTGAGGTTCAGTTTGCTATAACATTTACACATTTAAAGTGCACAACTTAAGAAATTTTGGTATATTCATAATCAATATCAGAACATTTTCCTCAACCCCCAAATAAATGAAATACTCTCTAGGTATTAGATTTCAACTTTCCCCACCTCCATCCCCACCACAAGGCAACCACTTTAGTTTCTAACTATATTTGCCTATTCTGAACATGTCATGGAAATGGGATCATGTAATATGCGGTTTTTCATGATTGAATCCTTTCACTCAGCTAATGCTTCCATGGTTCATCCATGTTGCAGCAAGCATCAGTCTTTCATTGTTTCTCAGTTGTTAAACTGAGAAAATTCACACTACATAAAATTAACCATCTTAAAGTGTTCGATTCAGTGGCCCTTAGTATATTCACAATGTTGTGCAGCCAAGCATTTCCATTACCACAAAAAGAAACTCCTTACCCATACGGCAGTCACTCTCCAATTTCCTTTATCCACGGACTCTGATAGCCACTAGCCTGCTTTCTGTCTCCATGGATTTGCCTATTTCATATAAATGGAATCATGAATATGTGGACATTTCTGTCTCTCAATTCTTTCACTCAACCTAATGTTTTCAAAGTTCATCTATGTGGTAGAATATATCAGTACTTCACACCTTTTTAATATCAACAAGTATTCCATTGTGTAATATACCACCTATGTTCCTTCCAAAGAAATCCCAGGGCTGATCTCCTTTAGAATGGATTGGTTGGATCTCCTTGCAGTCCAAGGGACTCTCAAGAGTCTTCTCCAACACCACAGTTCAAAAGCATCAATTCTTCAGTGCTCAGCTTTCTTGACAGTCCAACTCTCCCATCCATACATGACCACTGGAAAAACCATAGCCTTGACTAGATGGACATTTGTTGGCAATGTAATGTCTCTGCTTTTCAATATGCTATCTAGGTTGGTCATAACTTTTCTTCCAAGGAGGAAGCATCTTAATTTCATGGCTGCAGTCACCATCTGCAGTGATTTTGGAGCCCAAAAAAATAAAGAATGACACTGTTTCCACTGTTTCCCCATCTATTTCCCATGAAGTGATGGGACCGGATGCCATGATCTTCGTTTTCTGAATGTTGAGCTTTAAGCCAACTTTTTCACTCTCCTGTTTCACTTTCATTAAGAGGCTTAATATAAATGAAAAGAGTAAGATATTTAAAGTACACATCATGATTTGATACATATGTGAATTTCAAAAAAGATTTCTCCTATCTAGATAATTAAATATCCATCATCTCCATATTTATCTTTTCATGAATGTGAGAACATCTAAGTTTTAGTCTCAGCAATTTTCAATAATGTAACAATAAAGTGTTGACTATCAACTACCATCATCAGGTAATTCACTAGATTCTCATACCTTATTTATCTTATATTTGAAATTTTGTGGCTTTTTGCCAAACTCTCCCTATTTCCCTCACATAGTCCTTGCAAAGCATTTTGTTTCTGTTTCTGTGAGCTTGGATTTTTATTTAGATTCCATAAAAGTGAGACCATGAAGTATTTGTCTTTCTCTGTATGGCTCATTTATTAGCATAATGCTCTCAAGATCCTGTGACATTGTCTCAGACAAAACAATTCCCTCTCATGGTTGAATAATATTCCATTATATATATATATTTTTTTCATTTATGCATTGTTGGGCACTTATGTTATTTCCATGTTTTAGCTATTGTGAACAATACTGAAATGAATGTGAGGGTGAAGACATCTTTCCAATATCCTGATATGCTGTTTCATTTCCTTTGACTATATATTCATAAGTGGGGTTCAGAGATAATATGTTAGTTTTATTTGAAAATTTTTGAGAAACTGCCATACTGTTTCCCATAGTGGCTGCACAAGTGTTTCCTTTTCTTCACATCCTTGCCAACACTTGCTATCACTTGTGTATTTGATGACAGGCATTCAAACATGTGTGAGGTGATATCTCATTATGTTTTTGCTATCCATTATTAATAATGCTAAGAAGTTTTCATGAACATGCTGGCCGTTTGTATGTTTTCTTAAAAAAAAATAAGTATCTGTTTGGTTCTTTTACTCATTTTTTAATTGGATTGTTTGTTTGCTTGAGTTGTGTGAGTTAATATATTTTGGATAGTACTTACCTATCATATAAATTATTTGCAAATATTATCACCCTTTCTATAATTTGTCTTTTCACTTTTTTGATGGGATTTCGTTAGCTGTACATAATCTTTTTTTAGTTTGCTGTAATATCACTTGATAATTTTTGCTTTTGTTGCCTTTGCTTTTAGTGGTAAAAAAAAAAAAATCATTACCAACACCAAACCCAAGGTACTTATCCCCTATTTTTTTTCTAGGAGTTTTATTGTTTCAGGAGTTAAATTTAAATCTTTAATCCATTTTGAGTTGATTTTTCAATATGATGTGTAAGAAAAGCGTACAGTTTCTATCTTCTGTACTTGGCTATTCCCAATACCATTTATTTAAGGTATTTCCAAGCTTTCCCAATACCATTTATTTAAGGCCTACCTTTCCTTATTGTATTTCCTGCTTCCTTCATTGCAAATTGAAAAGGAAATTGTTAATTTCTCAATCATGTACGACTCTTTGTGACACCATGGACTGTGGCCAACCAGGCTCCTCTGTCCATGCAATTCTCCAGGCAAGAATACTGGAGTAGGTCGCCATTCCCTTCTCCAGGAGATCTTCCCAACCCAGGGACTGAACCTGGGTCTCCTGCATTGCAGGCAGATTCTTTAACATCTGAGTTGATAGTATACTTGTGAGTTTATTTTTGAGATTTCATTTATTTTCCATTGATCTATGGGTCTGTCTTTATGTAATATCATACTGTTTTGATTATTACAGTGTTGAAATTTAATTTAAAAATTATGTAATTTCTCCAACTTTGATCTTCTTTCTTAGGATTACATTAGCTACTTGGGGTCTTTTGTGGATGTATACAAATTTTTTATTTTTTTTTCTGTTTTGGTGAAAAATAGCTTAGGAAAATTTATAGAGATTGCATTTAATCTATAGATTATTATAGATAATGTGGACATTTTAACATTAATCCTTACAATCATTAGCAAGGAATATGCTTTCGTTTGCTTGTGTCCTCTTCAATATCTTTCACAAATGTCTTATAGGTTTCAATGTACAGGTCTTTTGCCTCTTCAGTTATGTTAATTCCTAAGTATTTTTATTGATGCAATTGCAGATGGGATTATATTTTAGTATTTGATAATTCATTCTTAGTGGGCAAAAAACGGTTGATTTTAATATATTGATTTTGTATCTTATAGCTTTAGTGAATTCATTTATTAATTATTTCTGGTACAGATACATTATGTCATGTGCAAACAGAGACAGTTTTACTTCTTTGTTGTTTCTGATTTGGATGCATTTTATTTCTATTTCTCCCCTAAATGTTCTAGCTAGGACTTCTAATATTTGTTGATTAAACGTGCTGAGAGAGGGTATTCATATCTTCTTCTAATCTTAGCTCACTTTTTTAGCATTAAGTATGCTGGCTGTGGATTGTTATATATGACTTTTACTAAATTGAGTTTAATTTTGTTTTATACTGTTTGTTAAGAGTTTTTTTAATTATAAATGGATGATGAAAATTGTGAAATTACTTTCTGTATCTATTGAGATTGATCAATAATTTTTCCTTCATTTTGTAAATGTGATGACAGATTGATTTGCAGAGTTGGAACTATCTCTGCATCCCTGAGATAAATTCCACTGGATCATAGTAAATGATCCTTTTAATGGACCATTGAATTCAGTCTGCTAATGTTTTGGTGAAGATATTCACATCTATATTCATCAGGGATACTAACATAACTTTCTTTGGTTTGTTTGAAAGCTTTCTTGGTTGTTTCAGCATCAGAGTAATGCTGGTCTTATAATAGAAGTTTGAAAGTTTCCCTTGTCTTCCATTTTAGAAGAATTTAAAAATAACTGGTATTATTTCTTTCTTTAAATATTCCATAGAGTTCACCAGTCACTCCATCTTATCTTAACTTTTATTTCTTGAGAGGCTTTTTATTATTATTATTATTACTCTGAGATCACTTTACTAGTAATTAGTCTGCTCAAATTTTCTGGTTTTTAATTATTCTGTCTTGACAGTTTGTATGTTTCTAGGAATTTATTTATTTCTTTTAGATAATGCAATTTGTGGGCATATAACTGTTCACAGTAATCTTTTATGAAACCATTGTGTTCGCGTGCTATCAGTTGCAGTATTTTCTCTTTCATTTCTCATTTATTTATTTGAGCCCTTTCTCATTTTTACTTGGTAACTCTAACTAAAGGTTTGTTTATTTTGTTTACTTTAAAAAAATGTTTCCTAGTTTTACTGAACTTTTTTATTTTCCATTTAATGAATATTTCATTTATTTCCATACTGATCCTTGTTATTTCTAACCTTCTACTACATTGGTTATTGTTATTATTGTTCTGTCTAGGTCCTTGATGTATAAAGTTAGGTTGTTTATTTGAGCTATATTTTTTCTTAATGTTGGTTTTTATTATATAAATATCCATCTTAGATCTGTTTTTGTTGCATGTCATATATTTTTATTATATTTCCATTTTTATTTATTCCAAGTTTTGTTTTGTTTTGTCTCTCTTTTCATATTCTTTGACCTATGTGTTTAGTAACATGTTGTTTATTCTCCATATATTAATTCATGTTGTGAATTTGCCAATTTTCTTATAAGTGATTTCTAGATTCATATCATTGTTGCTGGAAAAGGTGCTTAATATTGTTTCAATTTTCTCAAATTTATCAAGATTTATTCTGTGACATAACATATGATCTATCCTGGGGAAAGCTTCATGTGCACTTGAGAAAAATGGATATTCTGCTGTTGTTGGAAGGAATGCTCTATAAATGTCTGTTAAACTCATCTGGTCTAACATGCAGATTAAAACTAGTATTTCCATATTGATTTTCTGTCTCTATAATCTAACCATTGTTAACCATTTTGTCTCTGTATCATTGATGTATCAAAGTCCTCACTATTGCAGTATTGTCTATTTCCTCAGCTCACAATTCTCATGTGCATTTTCTTCCAGTCAACAATCTGTTGTACAGTAACTTTTTAAGATTTAAAGTTAGTTCATATCCCAATTTTTAAAAATAGATTATTGAGTCTTGTCTCAGTAAATTTATTTGTATGGTAAGTAAGGAAAATAAATAAAATGCATTAATTTGGGATACTGTTGCTGGTGACTAATGCCATGTTTACAGTTGCAAACCTCTGCAACACTCCACCAGACATGGTCTGAGTTGAAGTAAGAATCCTGCATTGAAATAAGGATTAATTTAAAATTATTTTCCCTGAAAGTCTAGTATTAAGCCCTAGAAATGAGTTTGGTGAGATCAAGTGCTAATAAACTTAGATGAACGGTTCCTGTTTAATGCCATGCCAGACACTCATGTTCAGAGTGCTGTCTATCCTCTTTCTCTTTCTTTCATCTTTCCTATTTCTGCCCTCTCTGTCTTGCTCTTACTCTTTCTTTGCCTTTCAGTCTCTGTTTCAGTCTCTTGTCTTCTTTCTATGTTTCCTTTTTCTGCATCTCATTCTCCCAGCCTCTCACCTTCCTCTCTCCCTCATCCCTCTATTTCTTATCCTCCTCTTCTTAAACCCTGAACCCATAGAAGCTGCACAAATTCAACAGCTGTAGCTGTGCCTCTACATTGTAACTTTAAAAATTTTATTAGGAAACCAAATTCAGAGCTGCCTAACGATCCCAGGAGAAGACTCTCCCAATTTAACATGACCTCTAAACAACATTTGAGAGGCAATTTCATAGGACTGCAGTGGAGTGGATATTGCAAAGCCATCAGTGCAGGGCCAGTTTAGAGTCATATGCATTTTGGTTCCTCCTCTTGGCTTTTAGCACAGCAATGGGGTCCTGCAGGCATTTGCACTGGTATTGCTGGATTCTCACTTTCATTTTTATTAAAAAACTAACAAGGAGCATTAAGCAGCTCCCTGTTTAATTTCCCATAGAAAAGCAATAGTTTCAAGCAGTCCACTGGTGGAGGGCTATTTAAATGTGAAACTCACAGCTGTGCCAAATGTATGCACCAGAGCAAAAAAGGCTTCATAATATGACAGATTAATACCATGGATTTTTATTTCATTTACCACTGAGATAGCTAATCAGAGAGAATTGGGCCGGTAGAAGCAGAGGTGAAATTGGATACCTGTTAAGAGACAAAGGATATTGCCTGTCACCCTTCTATGGTTTTAATATTACGCTAGTAAGAAGCTAAAGAATCCACCAAAAGTTATACCACTGGGAAGACTTGCTCTGACCTGCCATCACTTTTTATGAGCCACCTAGAAGTCCCTACATAGAGACACTACATGAGTGATGATTCCACACAGCCATATGCTCAGGCCTTAGCTCTCTCTCAACCAAGGAAAACAAAATTATAAGACAAAAATAGAAAAAATCACATAAAAGAAATCTTTGAAATTTTATATTAGTCTGAACACTTGACTTCCTTTTAGTTTTGGGTGAATGGACACATAGTAATACAAACTATAGAAAAGAATACACTAAGCATAGATTTCATGAAATCCCTGCACAAGCCAGGCAACATGTCAGATGACCAGTTTAGCCTCATCCAGAGTTTTAGGAAAACACTCTTTTAATTATATTTTTAACAGATATGGCTCTAAAGCCAATCCTGGTTCTCCTTAGGCCAGGTTTCCATAATAATCCTTCCTTCTCTTTAGTTCATAACATGTATATCCAAGTAAAAAGCCGTATAATGAATAAAGATGCTTTCAGATAGGAAACTTGACAAAGTCTCTCAAAACTATTTGAGATCTTAAGCAAAGATGCAATTACGATATTCATACAAGTTAATTTTTTTTCTTTTAAAGAGCAATGCTATATCAAGAAATAGGTCAAAAAATAACTTTCAATGTCAAAATAAACATTGACAAATAGCCTCTAAATTGTCTCTTTTGGAATTTTACTCTTCATTTTAAATGAATTTAGCTTGGTCCCTGGCCTAATTCTAACATCACTATTCCAGTTATAGCACTCAGTTTCTAAAGTCCAGACCCACTGTTTCCTAGTTTTCTTTAGAGTACAACTATGAACCATTTGACAGATTTAGTCTAGTTTTCACATAGCAGAAGGGTCAAATGACTAAGGTGTGAAAGAGACCATAATCCATGCAACTGAATAAAGCAAGATGCTAGAAGGATCCAAGGCAGTATAAAGTTAGCCACAGAATAAAGGAAAGAGATATTTTCCATTCATTGGTTTGCTTATAGCTCAAGGAGCAATTTCCTTTCTTTCAAATGAAATCATTCTTATTCTGCTTCCCTCAACAAGCATTACGAAGGAACCATCTGGGGATCTGAATGATGTTTTCAACAATAAAATGAAGATGGCCATTTACAAATAACTGCTTTCATACAGATTTTCCTCCATTAGCTAAGGCAACAGAGGCTAGCTTCCTAAGATGGTAACAAAAAGAAGAAGAAAAAAGAAAACTAAGCTAAAGGAAATATATATCTGCAGAAATACACCACTAAAAGACTGATCTATTATAGAGATAGCTGCATATTGAATTCAAAATCATACTACAAAATGCAAAAAAAAAAAAAAAAGAGAGAGAGAGAGAGAGACTGATCTAAGGGGAAAGACAATTATATTTCTAGAGAAAGAAGTAAGTGAATCACCTGCTGTTTTGATAAGGAGAAACTTGATATATGAGTGAATCTGAAGTGATGTTTCCATTTATTCTGGTGAAATGGTGCTATATGTGTATCAGGCAAAACTGAGGATCTGAAAACTGAGTCCAGAACACACATGGATATTTGCTGGCATTTGGTGAGCATCTACTGCATGTTAAGTATCATATATAGTGCTTTTTATTTTTATTATTTTTTTAATTTTAATTTTATTTTTTTTTAATTTTAAAATCTTTAGTTCTTACATGTGTTCCCAAACATGAACCCCCCTCCCACCTCCCTCCCCATAACATCTCTGTGGGTCATCCCCATGCACCAGCCCCAAGCATGCTGTATCCTGCGTCAGACATAGACTGGCGATTCAATTCTTACATGATAGTATATAGTGCTTTTTAAAATAATGAAATCAAAAGTCTTGTTTAGTGTTTGAGATGTCTTACTTATTGGTTCAACAAGAATAGCTGGGGGATATTTAGATGTTAAACCTTATATCTAAAATCTGGTTACTGCAAAGTTACAGATATTCCTGCTTCAACTGTCTTCTACCCCAGTCCTTGCTACTGTTATTCTGTTATTGATTGTTCGTCTGCCCCTTCATTTCTAACAGCACATAATCTACATGCTGTTCAAAGCTCTTAGTCCAACACCAGACAGCACAGCTGAGATTTCCTCCAGATTTATTGGGGTATAATTGATGAAAAAATTGAGAATTTAAGCTCTGAGTATAAAAATAAACTTAAAGAAATGCATTCCATCTCTCTTTTCATCTTCTTCTTCATGCTGGTATAGTGCCAATTCACATGCCTGAGGGTTTATGTGTTTTGTTTTGTTTTGTTTTTCCTGCTGAAGAGCTACATCATTGAACACATCCAAAGCTTGGTCTGTGTCTTTAATTTAAATAATAAATTCTTGGAAATAAATAAATCACATTCTGATTCACTTCAGCTTAAAATGGCTCCAGCTGCCAAATATATCTGGGTACTCTTAAAGTTCTTCTCCAGTTCTAAACACACTGAGACTATGAGAATCTCCTTGAATACAGGGAAAAGCATGCCCAGAATCAAACTCTATATTTTATTTACTTTTAATTATTCTTGTCTCAAAAATTGCCTTTTCCTTACATCTTCAATGCTGGACTCCAAAGGCATCCTGTGTTTTATAGGACAGTGTCTTTTTAAACTTTTATAAAGTGAGTTTCAGTTGTTCCCCTGACAAGAACTTATACACTGAGTGAAAGCCAATAGGACAAGAGTAACTGAACTAGCAGAATTTTAAATGATACTAGCAATAAAATCCCAAATTGACAAAGTCAAAATAGAGAATTTCTGTCATTTTACCATCTACATTTCAGCTTTATATTTCTTCAAATTTACCCCTCTATATAAAAAGGTAACACATAAGAAATAAGAATCAGCATTTTGAAAACTCTGAAGTGATTGACCTATTCCCTAAAGAAAAAAAATTTGCTAAATTTTGTTGGAAATTACACCAATAATGAGAGGAGAGCATATTGTACATATTTTAACAGGAAGACTACAATAAAATATTGAAAACTAAACAGAAGCAGAAAGATTCATTACATTTTTCTTCCTAATACACTTTATTGTTTGATATATTCCCCTCAATTAAAATCTAAATCTTATTCAAAAGTACAGTTTGATTTTTGATACACTCATGCTTCATTTTGTCCCCTGGATACTTCCTCCTATTCCTACTCTTTTTCTCCTTCTCTCCTTTCCCTTTCTCATTCTCTTTCCACCCGCCAAGGTTGAAAGTTGTTCTAATGGTGAATATCCAGATATTTACATATCAGTTTATATATATACATATATATTATTTATATTTAAGAGCATGTCTTTTCTTATATAAGACTTTGGGTATTTCAACAATGAGGTTCAGATCAGAACTAGAAATCCACTGGAAAAAAAAAAAAAAGAAGCTCTTTGGCATGCAAACAACATTTACACACCCTGGAATACACACTTATGCTGAGCATCAACTGATAAACAGCTGTGGCTCAGTGCATTGTGCAAAAGATTCAAAGTGCCTTGTTACACTGGTGAAGCTTATGAAAGGCCAGGAACTGGACAGGAACTGTCCATGACTTCCACCAACAGCAGCCCTTGTGTGCTGGTTTTTATTTATTTTTTAGTTTGCTGTTGCCTTCTCTTCTACAAATGTAAGAATTCATCCACAGGTAACTTAACTTCTGTTTATGTTTTTTTTTTTTTTCCTACCATGAAAGCATTGTGCATCCCTCATAAAAATGTAGCAAACAACAAAGAAAACCAATGAGAGACACAGATGTATAGAACAGTCTTTTGGACTCTGTGGGAGAGGGAGAGGGTGGGATGATTTGGGAGAATGGCATTGAAACATGTATAATATCATATAAGAAATGAATCGCCAGTCTAGGTTCAATGCAGGATATAGGCTGCTTGGGGCTGGTGCACTGGGATGACCCAGAGAGATGGTATGGAGAGGGAGGTGGAAAGGGGGTTCAGGATTGGGAACACGTGTACACCCGTGGCGGATTCATGTTGATGTATGGCAAAACCAATAAAGTATTGTAAAGTAAAATAAAATAAAATCTGAAAAAAATAAAGATACAGTGGGATAACACATGAATATAGCCACTGTTAAAAATAATAGGTGGTGTTTTGGCTCACTCATTGATATGTTCTGGATAATTCTTCCCCAAAACATTGAAATCCTTCACCTCAAATAGAGACTTCCTTCTATATGCATTTCAAAAGTGGAGGGAGATGCAGGAGGCAGGAATATAACCTGTCATAGCCTACATCTATAAACCATCCATAGCGTACATCAACACATACATAATTCAGAAAATAACTAAAGATGAGGCATAAAGTATTTTTTATAATTTTTGATCTATTAAATTTACTGTAATCACTGAATTAACTGATTTTAAATCAACTATGTAATCATATGCTATTTGTCAAACTTTCTTCATGTTCCTATCATTTTTGTTTTCTTCTGATTAATTACACATTTTTACTATCTTAAGTTTTTTTCTATTAATATAGTCCTTCACATTCTCAGGGGCTTCCCTGGTGGCGCAGATGGTAAAATATCTGCCTGCAGGACAGGAGACCCAGGTTTGATTTCTGGGTGGGAAGGTGGGAAGGATCCCTGGAGAAGGGAATGGTTACCCATGCTAGTGTTCTTGCCTGGAGAATTCCATGGACAGAGGAGGCTGGTGGACTACAGTCCGTGGGGTTGCAAAGAGCTGGTTAATTTTTTTACTATAAATTTCTTTATTGTAATTAGAGGTTAATTACTTTACAATATTGGTTTTGCCATACATCAACAAGAACCCTCCACACATATACACGTGTTCCCCATCCTGAACCCCCCTCCCTCCTCCCTCCCCATATCATCCCTCTTGGTCATCCCAGTGCACCAGCCCCAAGCATCCTGTATCCTGCATCGAACCTGGACTGGCGATTCGTTTCATATATGATATTATACATGTTTCCATGCCATTCTCCAAAATCATTCCACCCTCTCCCTCTCCCATAGAGTCCAAAAGACTGTTCTATACATATGTGTCTCTTTTGCTGTCTCGCATACAGGGTTATTGTTACCATCTTTCTAAATTCCATATATATGTGTTAGTATACTGTATTGGTGTTTTTCTTTCTGGCTTACTTTACTCTGTATAATAGGCTCCAGGTTCATCTACCTCATTAGAACTGATTCAAATGTATTCTTTTTAATGGCTGAGTAATACTCCATTGTGTATATGTACCACAGCTTTCTTATCCATTCATCTGCTGATGGATATCTAGGTTGCTTCCATGTCCTGGCTATTATAAACAGTGCTGCAATGAACACTGGGGTAAATGTGCACTTCTAAGTAATGTTTTCACTTTCACTTTTCACATTCTCATAATTTTTAGTAGCTAAAATAAAACCTAAATATTATTGATTTGTTAATGTTTAATATAAATTAGCACATGTACCATTTCTCCAATAATGTAATAACCTTCAATAGCCACCTTCAAAGTTGTTATTATTGCTGCAATGTTTGCCAATATTTTTTTAAAAGTGCAAATCATTTATTTCTGCCCTAATTTTTAAGATTTCTTTCCTTCTACTAACTCTGGGGTTCTCCATTTCTTCCTTTTCTAGATGCTTTAGGTGTAGAGTTAGGTTGTTTATTTGACTTTTTTCTTGTTTCTTGAGGTATGCCTGTATTGCTATGAACTTTCCCCTCAGCACTGCTTTTACAGTGTCCCACAGGTTTTGGGTTGTTGTGTTTTCATTTTCATTCATTTCTATGCATATTTTGATTTCTTTTTTGATTTCTTCTGGGATGTGTTGGTTATTCAGCAGCCTGATGTTCAGCCTCCATATGTTGGAATTTGTAATAGTTTTTCTCCTGTAATTGAGATATAATCTTACTGCATTATGGTCCGAAAAGATGCTTGGAGTGATTTCAATTATTTTTAATTTACCAAGGCTAGATTTATGGCCCAGGATGTGATCTATCCTGGAAAAGCTTCAGTGAGCACTTGAGAAAAAGGTGAAATTCATTGTTTGGGGATGGAATGTCCAATAGATATCAATTAGGTCTAACTGATCTATTGTACCATTTAAAGTTTGTGTTTCTTTGTTAATTTTCTGTTTAGTTGATCAGTCCATAGGTGTGAGCGGTGTATTAAAAAGTCCCCCACTATTATTGTGTTATTGTTAATTTCCCCTTTCATACTTGTTAGCATTTGTCTTACATATTGCGGTGCTCCTTTGTTGGGTGCATATATATTTATAATTGTTATATCTTCTTCTTGGATTGATACTTTGATCATTATGTAGTATCCTTCTTTGTCCCTTTTCACAGACTTTGTTGTAAAGTCTATTTTATCTCATATGAGTATTGCTACTCCTGCTTTCTTTTGGTCTCTATTTGCATGGAATATCTTTTTCCAGCCCTTCACTTTCAGTCTGTATGTGTGCCTTGTTTTGAGGTGGGTCTCTTGTAGACAACATATATAGGGGTCTTGTTTTTGTATCCATTCAGCCAGTCTTTGTCTTTTGGTTGGGGCATTCAACCCATTTACGTTTAAGGTAATTATTGATAAGTATGATCCTTTGCCATTTACTTTATTGTTTTGGGTTCAAGTTTATGCACCATTTTTGTTTTTCCTGTCTAGAGAATGTCCTTTAGCATTTGTTGGAGAGCTGGTTTGGTGGTGCTGAATTCTCTCAGCTTTTGCTTGTCTGTAAAGCTTTTGATTTCTCCTTTGTATTTGAATGAGATCCTTGCTGGGTACAGTAATCTGGGCTGTAGGTTACTTTCTTTCATCACTTTAAGTATGTCTTGCCATTCCCTTCTCGCTTGAAGAGTTTCTATTGAAAGATCAGCTGTTACCCTTATGGGACTCCCCTTGTGTGTTATTTGTTGTTTTTCCCTTGTTGCTTTTAATATTTGTTCTTAGTGTTTGATCTTTTTAAATTTGATTAATATGTGTCTTGGGGTGTTTTGCCTTGGGTTTATCCTGTTTGGGACTCTCTGGGTTTCTTGGACGTGGGTGATTATTTCCTTCCCCATTTTAAGGAAGTTTTCAACTATTATGTCCTCAAGCATATTCTCATGGTCTTTCTTTTTGTCTTCTTCTTATGGGACTCCTATGATTCAAATGTTGGAGTGTTTAATATTGCCCTGGAGGTCTCTGAGATTGTCCTCATTTCTTTTATTTTGTTTTTCTTTTTTCCTCTCTGATTCATTTATTTCTACCATTCTATCTTCTAATTCACTAATCCTATCTTCTGCTTCCATTATTCTACTATTTTTTGCCTCCAGAGTGTTTTTGATCTCATATATTGCATTATTCATTATATACTGACTCTTTTTTATTTTTCCTAGGTCCTTGTTAAACCTTTCTTTCATCTTCTCAGTCCTTGTCTCCAGGTAAGCCAAAAGCTGGTTCTTTGAAAGGATAAATAAAATTGACAAACCATTAGACAGACTCATCAGGAAACAAAGAGAGACAAATCAAATCAATACAATTAGAAATGAAAATGGAGAGGCCACAACAGACAACACAGAAATACAAAGGATCATAAGAGATTACTATCAGCAATTATATGTCAATAAAATGGACAAATTCTTAGAAAAGTACAACTTTCCAAAACTGAACCAGGAAGAAATATAAAATCTTAACAGACCCGTCACAAGCACAAAAATTGAACTGTAATCAGAAATCTTCGAGCAAACAAAAGCCCAGGTCCAGACGGCTTCACAGCTGAATTATACCAAAAATTTACAGAAGAGCTAACACTTATCCTACTCAAACTCTTCCAGAAAATTGCAGAGGAAGGTGAACTTCCAAACTCATTCTATGAGGCCACTATCACCCTAATACCAAAACCTGACAAAGATGCCACAAAAAAAGAAAACTACAGGCCAATATCACTGATGAACATAGATGCAAAAATCCTTAACAAAATTCGAGCAATCAGAATCCAACAACACATTGAAAAGATCATACACCATGACCAACTGGGCTTTATCCCAGGGATACAAGGACTCTTCAATATACACAAATCAATCAATGTAATACACATTAACAAATTGAAAAATAAAAGCCATGTGATTATCTCAATAGATGCAGAGAAAGCCTTTGACAAAATTCAACATCCATTCATGATAAAAGAAAAAAAAAACTCTTCAGAAAGCAGAAATAGAAGGAACATAACTCAATATAATAAAAGCTATATATGACAAACCCACAGCAAACATCCTCAATGGCGAAAAATTGAAAGCATTTCCCCTAAAGTCAGGAACAAGACAAGGGTGCCCACTCTCACCATTACTATTTAACATAGTTTTGGAAGTTTTGACCACAGTAATCAGAGCAAAAAAAGAAAGAAAAGGAATCCAAATTGGAAAAGAAGAAGTAAAACTCTCACTGTTTGCAGATGACATGATCCTCTACATAGAAAACTCTAAAGACTCCACCAGAAAATTACTAGAGCTCATCAATGAATATAGTAAAGTTGCAGGATATAAAATCAACACACAGAAATTGCTTGCATTCCTATACACTAATAATGAGAAAATAGAAAGAAAAATTAAGGAAACAATTCCATTCACCATTGCAACGAAAAGAATAATATACTTAGGAATATATCTACCTAAAGAAACTAAAGACCTATATATAGAAAACTATAAAACACTGATGAAAGAAATCAAAGAGGACACTAATAGATGGAGAAATATACTGCGTTCATGGATCGGAAGAATCAATAGAGTGAAGATGAGTATACTACCCAAAGCAATCTATAGATTCAATGCAATCCCTATCAAGCTACCAGCGGTATTTTTCACAGAGCTAGAATAAATAATTTCACAATTTGTATGGAAATACAAAAAACCTCGAATAGCCAAAACAATCTTGAGAAAGTGTGGAACTGGAGGAATCAACCTGCCTGACTTCAGGCCCTACTACAAAGCCACAGTCATCAAGACAGTATGGTACTGGCACAAAGACAGAAATATAGATCAATGGAACAAAACAGAAGGCCCAGAGATAAACCCACGCACCTATGGACACTTTTCTTTGACAGAGGAGGCAAGAATATACAGTGGATTAAGACAATCTCTTTAACAAGTGTTGCTGGGAAAACTGGTCAACCAATTGTAAAAGAATGAAACTAGAACACTTTATAACACCAAACACAAAAATAAACTCAAAATGGAGTAAAGATCTAAATATAAGACCAGAAACTATAAAACTCCTAAAGGAGCACATAGGCAAAACACTCTCCGACATAAATCACAGCAGGATCCTCCATGACCCATCTCCCAGAATATTGGAAATAAAGGTAAAAATAAACAAATGGGACCTAATTAAAATTAAAAGCTTTTGCACAACAAAAGAAACTATAAGCAAGGTGAAAAGACAGCCTTCAGGATGAGAGAAAATAATAGCAAATGAAGCAACTGACAAAAAACTAATCTAAAAAATATACAAGCAACTCCTGCAGCTCAATTCCAGAAAAATAAACGACCCAATCCAAAAATGGGTCAAAGAACTAAATTGACATTTCTCCAAAGAAAATATACAGATGGCTAACAAACACATGAAAAGATGCTCCATATCACTCATTATCAGAGAAATGCAAATCAAAACCCCAATGAGGTACCATTTCATGCCAGTCAGAATGGCTGCGATCCAAAAGTCTATAAGCAATAAATGCTGGAGAGTGTGTGGAGAAATGGGAACCCTCTTACACTGTTGGTGGGAATGCAAACTAGTACAGCCACTATGGAGAACAGTGTGGAGATTCCTTAAAAAACTGCAAATAGAACTGCCTTATGACCCAGCAATCCCACTTCTGGGTATACACACCGAGGAAACCAGAAATGAAAGACACACGTGTACACCAATGTTCATCGCAGCACTGTTTGTAATAGCCAGGACATGGAAGCAACCTAGATGTCCATCAGCAGATGAATGGATAAGAACGCTGTGGTACATATACAGAATGGATTATTACTCAGCCATTAAAAAGAATATATTTGAATCAGTTCTAATGAGGTGGATGAAACTGGAGCCTATTATACAGAGTGAAGTAATCCAGAAAGAAAAACACCAATACAGTATAGTAATGCATATATATGGAATTTAGAAAGATGGTGATGATAACCCTGTATGTGAGACAGCAAAAGAGACTTAGATGTATAGAACAGTTCTGGACTCTATGGGAGAGGGAGAAGGTGGGATGATTTGGGAGAATGGCATTGAAACATGTATAATATATAAGAAACGAATCACCAGTCCAGGTTCGATGCAGGATACAGGATGCTTGGGGCTGGTGCACTGGGATGACCCAGAGGAATGGGAGGGGGGTTCAAAATGGGGAACACATGTACACCCGTGGCAGATTCATGTTGATGTATGGCAAAATCAATACAATATTGTAAATTAATTAGCCTCTAATTAAATAAAATACATTTATTTAAAAAATAAAAATAAAGAATAAAAAGTGCAAATCGCTCTTCTTTTGATTTGTTATTCAGTTCAGTTCAGTCACTCAGTCGTGTCCGACTATTTGCGACCCCATAAATCGCAGCATACCAGGCCTCCCTGTCCATCACAAACTCCCGGAGTTCACTCAGACTCACGTCCATCGAGTCAGTGATGCCATCCAGCCATCTCATCCTCTGTCTTCCCCTTCTCCTCCTGTCCCCAATCCCCCCTAGCATCAGAGTCTTTTCCAATGAGTCAACTCTTCACAGGAGGTGGCCAAAGTACTGGAGTTTCAGCTTTAGCATCATTCCTTCCAAAGAAATCCCAGGGCTGACCTCCTTCAGAATGGACTGGTTGGATCTCCTTGCAGTCCAAGGGACTCTCAAGAGTCTTCTCCAACACCATAGTTCAAAAGCATCAATTCTTCAGTGCTCAGCCTTCTTCACAGTCCAACTATCACATCCATAGATGAGCACAGGAAAAACCATACCCTTGACTAGACAGATCTTAGTCGGCAAAGTAATGCCTCTGCTTTTGAATATACTATCTAGGTTGGTCATAACTTTTCTTTCAAGGAGTAAGCATCTTTGAATTTCATGGCTGGAAATCACCATCTGCAGTGATTTTGGAGTCCCAAAAAATAAAGTCTGACACTGTTTTCACTGTTTCCCCATCTATTTCCCATGAAGTGATGAGACCAGATGCCATTATCTTTGTTTTCTGAATGTTGAGCTGTATGCCAACTTTTTCACTCTCCTCTTTCACTTTCATCAAGAAGCTTTTTAGTTCCTCTTCACTTTTTGCCATAAGGGTGGTGTCATGTGCATATCTGAGGTTATTGATATTTCTCCCAGCAATCTTGATTCCAGCTTGTGTTTCTTCCGGTCCAGCATTTCTTATGATGTACTCTGTCTATAAGTTGATTTGTTATTACTTGTTCTTGAATCTTTACTTCTTTCTAGCTTTATTATCTTTCTCTTTAAAACATTTCTTTAAGCCTACAGCTGACAAATAATATTTTCTTACTGTATTTGTTTTGCTCATTTTTTAAGGAAATCTTCTCTGGGTTTAGAATCCTAGCTTGGTAGTTATTTTCTTTAGCACTTAAAAAATATAATTCAGTTTTCCTCTAGCTCCCTTTGTTTCTGTTGAAAAAATAGTTCCCAGTTTTAGTATAGTTTCAATAATAGTAGACACTGTATGTGTTTATGTGTATGTTTTATCCATTTTAGTTGCTTTAGGGTTTTTTGTTTCTCTGATGCTAGTAGATTTTATTACATGTCTAAATATCATCATCTGTTTTATTTATTTTTCTTGGGGTTTGAATCATTTCTTGAATTTTTAACAATGTGTTTAACCCTTGGGGGAAATTCTGGGCCCTTCTGTCTTCATATATAACTTCTAATTCTATGTTTTCCTCTTGGGTGTCCAATCACACATATGATAGTATTTTTATATGACTTATATTCTATATTTCTTTTCATTTTCTCTTTCCTTCAGTTTGGACAATTTCTTCTGATCTATTTTTTAGTCTGCTAATTTCCTTTCCAATTGGATTTAATCTTCCTTAAAACCCATGCTTCTTTATTATTTAACATATAATAAATTTTAATTCTAAATTTCACTTGGTTTTATTTTTACTTTAAGCTGCCTTTACACTGAAATTTTTCTTTATTTATTTTAAACAAATTTCTCACAATTACTTTAAACTCTGTCCTGTCTGCTAAAATTAATATCTGCTTCTGTTATGTTCTTTTTTCTTAATTTTTATTCAGTTCCTGTTATTTTTAAAGTTAATATTTCTTATCTAATGCCAGACATTGTCTCTAATCTTTTAAATTAAATTCACAAATAATTTGAGGCCCTAAATGCTGCTCCTTTCCCTCAAACATAATTTGCTTTTGCTTCTAGATCATGGGCTGAGTTGATTCAAACTTGAGTTTCTATCTTTGTGATGATGGCTGTTTATTTTTTAAAGTTTCCTGCTCCCAGGGCTTGGGAACCTAGAAAATTGCAATTCTAGAGTCTAAGTGTAAGGTATTTACTAGGACAGCTCTTCCTTGGAAGACTTGAACTCTACTTTTTGATTCCAAGAGAAAGTTGAAAGCATAAATCAACCAAACTCACATGTTTTCCTGTATTTCTATTTGTTTTCAGTGGAAAACTCAGTTTGAATTGAATTAACTTATCATTAGACTTCCCTTGTGGCACTGGTGGGAACCCACCTGCCAATGCAGGATATGAGAGTTGGATCCCTGGGTTTGGAAGATCCCCTGGAGAAGGAAATGACTACTCACTTCAGTATTCTTGCCAGGAGAACCTCATGGACAGAGAATCCTGGTAAGCTATGGTCCATGGGGTCACAAAGAGTCGGACATGACTAAAGCAACTTAGCACGTAGCATGCACAACCAATCATTACTAAAACAGTTATTTTACAAGAAATTAATTCTGTAAGACTGAAACTAAAACTATATATATATATTAAGAGCAAACATCAGCATTCTGGTAAATTTAGTTATCCAGAATGAAGCATACCTCTGTGTTTCAGATGATCAAGTTCTTACCTCTTTCTGTGTATGTATGGATTTGAAGAAAAACAAACTCAATTTGTATGAACTTTATAAATAATAAAATATTTTTTAAGAAGATATCTTATTACTTGTAATAATTTTGTACACTTTTGTATGTGGAAAATATAATTAGGTAAATGAGGTTCATATATCATATCATGACTTACTACTGGGTTTTATCTTATTTAATTTTTATCACCAGTCAAGTACTGATTCTGCCTTTATCTTCAATAAGCAGCATTCATGTCCTAGGCAATCCATACATGTTTGGAAAATTCTGCTGATGGTGCTATTCAATGCATTAGGCATATGTAGTTTATTGGAAGAAAAATCAACCCTGTTATCAAACTATTACCAACTATATATTATTTCTTAATTGAAATGTACACAAATGCATTCTACAAAGGGGTTACAAATGAGATAGTTTGTCAATAGTAAAATTTGGGAATTGGAATAGGGTGTGAGGTGGTAAGAAAAGAAGTATTTAGAAAACATCTGACTTTAATCATTTTACTGTTTTAAAGTTCTCTTTCATGTTTATGTCTTTTCCCCCACCTTTTCCTTTCTATACTATATGCAAAGAACCAGGGTTAAAAAAATTATTGAAAAAGTACTTGTGTCAGACTTTCATAGCACTCATATATAGTTGGGAGATCAAATCAAAGACTCGATACACTTTTCAGCTTCCAAATGCAGAATAAAGTCTGGAAGAAAAGGTTGTGTTTTTCTGTTTTTGGTTTCTTTCTCTTTTTTGCATATCCACAGAAACTGATATGGTGAAGAAGCCATTGCTGAAACTCATGTTCTGCATCTTTTAAATGAACTTTGTACTCAGAGGAAAGCAATGTGCTTTATTTTAACTAATGTATGACATGAAATTTCCAGTTAAGTCATGGAAAGTGTGAAAGAGAAAAAGAAAAATGAGCCAGACAGTGAAACAATGCTGAATGCATAGATAACAAGGAAATGGTTTCCTTGGCAAAGAGAGTGCTTTGGAAGATTTCAGAGAAGAGTACAACTGGGTACAAAGTATTCAATTAAAATTTATTTCAGGAGGAAATTATGCAAATTTAAATGTATCAGAACATGCACTGCAAATCTGAATGTGATTGTTGAAAGTTGATATCTATCATTTGTCCAATTGAGATTATTTTATGTGTTTTGGTACTAAGCAGCATTAGAGAGGCCATTCCAATCAAGCAAAGAAAGGTTTAGTGTATCCAAAGGATATTTATGCTTGATTTGTGACCTAAGAATCAAATCCATTGACAAAAGTGACAAAGTACACATCTAAACTGTAAATTCAGTAACCTGTTGAGGAACTCTAATATCTCCTTTAAATCCCATTTCTTCAGAGAAGAATAATATCAAGTTTAAGTTTTACACATTTTCAACCACCAAAAGTCAGAATAATTATGAGTCATGTTATATACACTTAAAAATAATCTATGTATAGCATTTGGGCTTCCTAAGTGGCACAGTGGTAAAACAAACTGCCTGGCAATGCAGGAAACACAAGAGATGGGTCAGGAAGATCCTCTGGGAATCCACTCCAGTATTCATGCCTGGAAAATTCAAAGGACAGAAGAACCTGGTGGGCTACAGTCAAGGGGGCTGCAAAAGTGTTGGACATGACTAAGTGCTGGGAGCCAGCATGGAGAATCCCACCCATGGCAAAGGTCATGAGGAAGAGGCCTGATGGGCAAAGGCGAGATCAGACCTCGAGGGGTCCCCCTTCTCGAGCATCTACCCCCAAACAAGAATCTGTCTGTTTTTTCATGACTTTTCATCAACTCCTCTGACATTAACAGGGGGCTGTCCCCGACCACCGTTCTCTGGAAAGAGTTAACTTAGGGCTCTAGTTGATAAATCTCCTGGACATGAAAGGAGTGTTTCAAACCCCTTGTTAACATTCTAGCTTACTTGGCAGGTTTATCCATACTCTTGCAACATTGTTGAGCCAATGCTTGCTGCCGAGTTCTCACATTCCTTATCCATTGTGTTCCTGAGAGAGCATATAGTGAGGATGTAGAAGTAACAAACAGTAGCTTTAGCATTAACAACATTAGATTTTGAGTTAATAAGTTCTTTCTTTGCTGTAACCCGCCAAATCTTTGTTCCATAAAAATGTAACTCTGTACTTTAAGGGTGACACAGGCTAAGAATTTGAAAAAAAAAAAAAAAAAAAACACTTTAAGGGAAAATTATTGTTCTGGCTGACCAATCTTTATCAAAAAGAAGTCATAATTTATCAACAGGCCTCCGGGCCAGAAGATAATGTACAAAAAATAAGACTCTTGCCGGAAGGAACCTGGTATCGATAAAAGTTAATACTGATGGAATGTTGAGTTGACTGTGCATTTTTCACCTTGCTGTATGTGCAACTCAGGGTATAAAAGCCCTCTCTAAAAATAAAGTAAGTGGGCCTCACTCACCGAAGAAGCTTGGTCACCCCGTGTCATTCTTTCCTTATCTCTTTCTCCATCTTTCTTCATTCACTGATGTCGTCCATCCTGAGGATATCCCTGGACTATGCTGAGGCTGGACCCCAGCAACTAAGACACGGCATGATCTGTACAGCACTTAGCTAACAAAGCTAACATGGGACTATAGATAATCATGATTAAAATTTATTTTACACACTCTGGAAAAACAGAGTCAATTGGTCACTCAAATGGAGATACATATGCCCTTACATTTAATGCTGACAATCTAGTAAACCACTTTCTTGAGTAATGTCCTTCATATATGTTCAGTTCAGTTCAGTTCAGTCACTCAGTCTTGTCCAACTCTTTGTGACGCCATGGACTGCAGCATGCTAGGCAGCCCTGTCCATCACCAACACCTAGAGTTTACTCAAATTCATGTCCATTGAGTCAGTGATGCCATCCAGCCATCTCATCCTCTTATCCCCTTCTCCTCCTGCCTTCAATCTTATTTAGCAACAGGGTCTTTTCAAATGAGAAAGCTCTTTGCATCAGGTGGCCAAAGTATTGGAGTTTCAGCTTCAACATCAGTACTTCCAATGAATATTCAAGACTGATTTCCTTTAAGATGAACTGGTTTGATCTCCTTGAAGCTCAAGGGACTTTCAAGAGTCTTCTCTAACACACGGTTCAAAAGCATCAATGCTTCAGTGCTCAGCTTTCTTTATACTCCAACTATCACATCCATACATGACTACTGGAAAAACCACAGCCTTGACTAGATGGACCTTTTTGGCAAAATAATGTCTCAGCGTTTGATATGCTGTCTAGGTTGGTCATAACTTTTCTTTCTAGAACTAAATGTCTTTTAATTTCATGGCTGCAGTCACCATCTGCAGTGATTTTGGAGCCCAAGAAAATAAAGTCTGTCACTGTTTCCATTTTTTCCCCTTCTATTTGCCATGAAGTGATGGGACCAGATGCCATGATCTTCGTTTTCTGAATGTTGAGCATTAAACCAACTTTTTTACTCTCCTTTTTCACTTTCATCAAGAGGTTCCTTATTTCTTCTTTACTTTCTGCCATAAAAGTGGTGTCATCTGCATATCTGAGGTTACTGATATTTCTCCAGGCAAACTTGATTCCAGCTTGTGCTTCATCCAGCCCAGTGTTTCTTATGATGTACTCTGCATATAAGTTAAATAAGCAGGGTGACAATATACAGCCTTGATGTACTTCTTTCATGATTTGAAACCAGTCTGTTGTTGCATGTCCAGTTCTAACTGTTGCTTCCTGACTTGCATACAGATGACTCAGGAGGCAGGTCAAATGGTATTCCATCTCCTTCAGAATTTTCCACAGTTTGCTGTGATCCACAGAGTCAAAGTTTTTGGCATATCAATAAAGCAAAAATAGATGTTTTTCTGGTACTCTCTTGCTTTTTTGATGATCCAGCGGATGATGGCAATTTGATCTCTGATTCCTCTCTGCCTTTTCTAAAACCAGCTGAACATCTAGAAGTTCACAGTTCACATACTGTTGAAATCTTGCTTGGAGAATTTTGAGCATTACATTACTAGTGTGTGAAATGAGCGCAACTGTGCAATAGTTTGAACATTGTTTGGCATTGCCTTTCTTTGGGATTGGAATGAAAACTGACTTTTGCAGTCTTGTGGCCACTGTTGAGTATTTCAAATTTGCTGGCATATTGAGTGGAGCATTTTCAAAGCATCATCTTTTAGGCTTTGAAATAGCTCAACTAGTACTCCACACCTCCCCTAGCTTTGTTCGTAGTGATGCTTCCTAAGGCCCACTTGACTTTGCATTCCAGGATGTCTGGCTCTAAATGAGTGATCATACCATTGTGATTTTCTGGGTCATAAAGACCTTTTTTTGTACAGTTCTTCTGTGTATTCTTGCCACCTCTTCTTAATATCTTCTGTTTCTGTTAGGTCCATATAATTTCTGTCTTCTATTGAGCCCATCATCACATGAAATATTCCCTTGGTATCTCTAATTTTCTTGAAGAGACGTCTAGTATTTTCTGTTTTGTTGATTTCCTCTATTTCTTTGCCCTGATCAATGAGGAAGGCGTTCTTATATCTCCTTGCTATTCTTTGGAACTCTTCATTCAAATGGGTATGTCTTTCCATTTCTCCTTTGCTTTTCACTTCTCTTCATTCCACAGCTATTTGTAACGCCTCCTCAAACAGCCATTTTGCATTTCTTTTTCTTCGGGATGTTCTTGATCCCTATCTCCTGTGCAATGTCATGAACCTTCGTCCATAGTTCATGAGGCAGTCTGTCTATCTGATCTAATCCCTTGAATTTATTTCTCATTTCTACTGTTTAATTGTAAGGGATCTGATTTAGGTCATACCTGAAAGGTCTATGGTTTTCCCTACTTTTGTCAATTTAAATCTGAATTTGGCAATAAGGAGTTTATGTTCTGAGCCACAGTCAGCTCCTGGTCTTGTTTTTGCTGACTGTATAGAGGTTCTCCATCTTTGGCTGCAAAGAATATAATTAATCTGATTTCGGTATTGACCATCTGGTGATGCCCATGCTTAGAGTCTTCTCTTGTGTTTTTGGAAGAGGGTCTTTGTTATGACCAGTGCTTTCTCTTGGCAAAACTCTGTTAGCCTTTGCCCTGCTTCATTCTGTTATCCAAAGCCAAATTTGCCAGTTACTCCAGGTGTTTCTTGACTTCCTACTTTTGCATTCCAGTCCCCTATAATGAAAAGGACATCTGTTTTTGCATGTTAGTTCTAAATGTTCTTGTAGGTCCACATAGAACCGTTCAACTTCAGCTTCATCAGCATTACTAGTCAGAGCATACTTGCATTACCATGGTATTTAATGGTTTCCCTGTAAACGAGCAGAGATCATTCTGTCATTTTTGAGATTGCATCTAAGTACTGCATTATGGACTCTTGTTGAAATAGATGACAGATACTCCGTTTTTTCTCAGGGATTCGTGCCCATAGTACTAGATACAATGGTCATCAGAGTTGAATTCACCCATTCCAGTCCATTTTAGTTCTCTGATACCTAAAATATCGATATTCACTCATGTTTGACCACTTCTAATTTGCCTTGATTCATGGATCTAACATCCCAGGTTCCTATGCAATATTGCTCTTTATAGCATCAGACTTTGCTTCTGTCACCAGTCACATCCACAACTAGGCATTGTTTTTGTTTTGGCTCCATGTCTTTGTTCTTTCTGGAGTTAGTTCTCCACTGATTTCCAGTAGCATACCAGACACCTACCAACCAGGGGAGTTCACCTTTCAGTGTCCTATCCTTTTGCCTTTACATCTGTTCATGGGGTTCTCAAGGCAAAAATCCTGAAGTGGTTTGCCATTCCATTCTCAAGTTGACCTCATTTTGTCAGAACTCTCCACGATGACCCATCTGTCTTTGGTGGCCCTAAATGGCATGGCTCATAGTTTCATTGAGTTAGACAGGATGTGGTCCATGTGATCAGATTGGTTATTTCTCTGTGACTGTGGTTTTTCAGTCTGTCTGCCCTCTGGAGGAGAAGGATAAGAGGCTGTGACCAACCTACACATCATATTAAAAAGCAGAGACATTATTTTGCAAAAAAAAAAAATGTCCATCTAATCAAAGCTGTGGCTTTTCCAGTAGTCATGTATGGATGTGAGAGCTGGACTGTAAAAGAAAGCTGAGTGCTAAGGAACTGATGCTTTTGAACTATGGTGTTGGAGAAGACTCATGAGAGTCCCTAGGAATGCAAGGAGATTAAAGCAGTCAATCTTCAAGGAAATCAGTCCTGAATATTCATTGGAAGGACTGATGTTGAAGCTGAAGCTCTAATACTTTGGCTATCTGATGCAAAGCACTGACTCACTGGAAAAGACCCTGATGCTGGGAAAGAATGAAGGTATAATGAAGGTAGGAGAAGAGGACGACAGAGGATGAGTTGATTGGATGGCAACACAGACTTAATGGACATCAGTTGGAGCAAGGTCTGGAAGTTGGTGATGGACGGGGAAGCCTGGTGTGTTGCAGTCCATGGCTTTACAAAGAGTTGGAGAGGACAGGGCGACTTAACTGATCTGAATATTGATGGTCAATTTCTAATGAATAAAAAGCAAGAAAGAGAATTAAAGTGTTTTACAGAACAGTATATGACCATCCACATTTTCTTTGCGTTTACTTCTATTTTTGGTATATTACACTTAAAAACAAAAACAAGACCGGGAGCTGACTGTGGCTCAGATCATGAACTCCTTATTGCCAAATTCAGACTTACATTGAAGAAAGTAGGGAAAACCAGTAGACCATTCAAGTATGACCTAAATCAAATCCCTTATAATTATACAGTGGAAGTGAGAAATAGATTTAAGGGCCTAGATCTGATAGATAGAGTGCCTGATGAACTATGGAATGAGGTTCATGACATTGTACAGGAGACAGGGATCAAGACCATACCCATGGAAAAGAAATGCAAAAAAGCAAAATGGCTGTCTGGGGAGGCCTTACAAATAGCTGTGAAAAGAAGAGAGGTGAAAAGCAAAGGAGAAAAGGAAAGATTATAAGCATCTGAATGCAGAGTTCCAAAGAATAGCAAGAAGAGATAAGAAAGCCTTCTTCAGTGATCAATGCAAAGAAATAGAGGAAAAGAACAGAATGGGAAAGACTAGAGATCTCTTCAAGAAAATTAGAGATACCAAGGGAACATTTCATGCAAAGATGGGCTCGATAAAGGACAGAAATAGTATGGACCTAACAGAAGCAGAAGATATTAAGAAGAGGTGGCAAGAATACACAGAAAAACTATACAAATAAGATCTTTACTACTCAGATAATCATGATGATGTGATCACTAATCTAGAGCCAGATATCTTGGAATGTGAAGTCAAGTGGGCCTTAGAAAGCATCACTATGAACAAAGCTAGTGGAGGTGATGGAATTCCAGTTGAGCTCTTTCAAATCCTGAAAGATGATGCTGTGAAAGTGCTGCACTCAATATGCCAGAAAATTTGGAAAACTCAGCAGTGGCCACAGGACTGGAAAATGTCAGTTTTCATTCCACTCCCAAAGAAAGGCAAGGCCCAAGAATGCTCAAACTACTGCACGATTGCACTCATCTCACATGCTAGTAAAGTAATGCTCAAAATTCTGCAAGCCAGACTTCAGCAATATGTGAACCGTGAACTCCCTGATGTTCAAGCTGGATTTAGAAAAGGTAGAGGAACCAGGGATCAAATTGCCAACATCTGCTGGATCGTCGAAAAAGCAAGACAGTTCCAGAAAAATATCTATTTCTGCTTTCTTGCCTATGCCAAAGCCTTTGACTTTGTGGATCACAATAAACTGTGGAAGATTCTGAAAGAGATGGGAATACCAGACCACCTAACCTGCCTCTTGAGAAATCTGTATGCAGGTCAGGAAGCAGCAGTTAGAACTGGACATGGAACAACAGACTGTTTCCAAATAGGAAAAGGAGTACATCAAGGCTGTATATTGTCACCCTGCTTATTTAACTTCTATGCAGAGTACATCATGAGAAACGCTGGACTGGAAGAAACACAAGCTAGAATCAAGATTGCCGGGAGAAATATCAATAACCTCAGATATGCAAATGACACCATCCTTATGGCAGAAAGTGAAGAGGAACCAAAAAGCCTCTTGATGAAAGTGAAAGAGGAGAGCGAAAAATTTGGCTTAGCTCAACATTCAGAAAACAAAGATCATGGCATCCGGTCCCATCACTTCATGGGAAATAGATAGGGAAACAGTGGAAATAATGTCAGACTTTAGTTTTTTGGGCTCCAAAATCACTGCAGATGGTAACTGCAGCCATGAAATTAAAAGACGCTTACTCCTTGGAAGAAAAGTTATGACCAACCTAGATAGTATATCGAAAAGCAGAGACTACTTTGCCAACTAAGGTCCGTCTAGTCAAGGGTATGGTTTTTCCAGTAGTCATGTATGGATGTGAGAGTTGGACTGTGAAGAAGGCTGAGTGCCAAAGAACTGATGCTTTTGAACTGTGGTGTTGGAGAAGACTCTTGAGAGTCCCTTGGACTGCAAGGAGATCCAACCAGTCTATTCTGAAGGAGATCAACCCTGGGATTTCTTTGGAAGGAATGATGCTAAAGCTGAAAGTCCAGTACTTTGGCCACCTCCTGTGAAGAGTTGACTGATTGGAAAAGACTCTGATGCTGGGAGGGATTGGGGGCAGGAGGAGAAGGGGACGACAGAGGATGAGATGGCTGGATGGCATCACTGACTCGATGGGTGTGAGTCTGAGTGAACTCTGGGAGATGGTGATGGACAGGGAGGCCTGGCGTGCTGTTATTCATGGGGTTGCAAAGAGTAGGACACGACTGAGCGACTGAACTGAACTGAGCTGAACTGACATTTAAAATACCACTGGTGAAATATCAATGGGAAATCTAATAACATATGTTTCATAATGTATTTTGGCTCTAAAAATGTCCTTTCCTTTGGCCCTAATCTTTCACCATTAATCGTTTAATTTATACAGATTGCCACAAAAAAGACTTCTATTTTGAGAGAGAAAAGTTCTATTATCTTGCAGAATGCAAACCTTTACAAATTTAATACAGTGCACAAATCATTTTTACCAATGCTTACTGTCTTGCCATTGAAAATCTCTTGATATTATAGTGATAATTACTAATGCACATGTACATTTCCAGTAATTTTCAGCATGATGTCCAATTCATTGCATTAAAACTTTTGTAAAAAAAAAATCTTTCCTGAGGGCTTACTATGCCCTTAATATTTGAATGGATACTTAGAATCTGAAAAAAAAATCTAGAACAAGCACTTTGTTCTGAAAGTGATTACAGACTTTCTACAGGGAAAATATAAGAATGCCCAATTATTTTTACATATTCAATGCTCTCACATCTCTTGGACTAGGTACAATTTCCTACTTAGTTATCAAGATCAATTTGAAATGTCAGTAACTGTATACCTGCTCTGATTCCCCCAACTGGATATAGACTTTTGGACTATATCTTCACCTTAGAAGTATTTCTGAATTGATTATCAGTTCTAAGATGTGTGTTTTCCTACATTCATCATGTAAGATCAATCATAATTTAAAATTGTAGCTAAAATTAAGCTCAAAATCCTTCAAGCTAGGCTTCAGCACTATGTAAGCCAAGAACTTCCATATGTGCAAGCTGGATTAATAAAATCCAGAGGAAGCAGAGAACAAATTTCCAAATTGTAATATCATAGAAAAGCCAAGGGAATTAAAAAAAAAAAAAAACTGCCTCACTGACTACATTAAAGCTTTTCACTGCGTATATCACAACAAACTGTGGAATATTCTTGAAGAGATGGGAATACCAGACTACCTTATCTCCCTCCTGAGAAATCTGAATGTAGGTCAAGGAGCAACAGTTAAAACTGGACATGGAACAACAGATGGATTCATAATTGGGAAAGGAATATGAAAGGAATATGACAAAGCTTTGTATTGTCACCCTGCTTATTTATCTTACATGCAGAGCAAATCATGCAAAATGTTGGGCTATATGACTCAAACTGGAATCAAGATTTCCAGGAAAAATATCAACAATCTCAGATAATGCAGATGATACCACTTTGATAGCAGAAAGTGAAGAGGAGATAAAAAGACTCTTGATGAAGGAGAACGAGGAGAATGAAAAAGCTGGCTTAAAACTCAACATTCAAAAACAAAGATCATGGCATCGGTCTCACCACTTCATAGCAAGTAGTTGGGGAAAAGGGGGAAACAGAGTCAGATTTCATTTTCATGGGTTCCAAAATCAATGCAGATGGTCGCTGCAACCACAGAATTAAAATATTCTTGCTCCTTGGAAGAAAAACCATAACAAACTAAGACAGTATACTAAAAAGCAGAGACATCACTTTGCTGACAAAGGTCCATATAGTCATAGCTATGGTTTTTCCAGTAGTCATGTATGAATGTGAGATTTGGGTCATAAAGAAGTCTGAGCACTGAAGAATTGATGCTTTCAAACTGTGTTGCTGGAGAAGACCCTTGAGAGACCTTCAAATGGAAAGGAGATCAAACAAGTCAATCCTAAAGGAAATAAACCCTAAATATTCATTTGAGAAGGAAATGGCAATCCACTCCAGGACTATTGCCTGGAACATGCCATGGACAGAGGAGCCTGGTAGGCTACAGTCCATGGGGTCACAAAGAGTCGGACACGACTGAGTGACTTCACTTTCACTTTCATTCATTGGAAGGACTGATGATGAAGTTCCAATACTTTGGTAGCCTGATTAGAAGAAATGACTCATTGGAAAATATACGGATGCTGGGAAAGATTGAGGGCAAGAGGAGTAAAGGGCAACAGAGGATGAGATGGTTGAATGGCATCATTGACTCAATGGACATGAGTTTCAGAAAACTCAAGGAGATAGTGAAAGACAGGGAAACCTGGCGTACTGTAGTCCATGGGGTCACAAAGAGTTGGACACGATTTAGTGACTGAACAACAATAAAAATATTTAGCCCTTATTATATTCCAAATATGCTGTGCTTAGTCGCTCAGTTGTGTCATACTTGTGATCCCATGGACTCTAGTCTGCCAGGCTCCTCTCTCCCTGGGGATTCTCCAGATAAGAATACTGGAGTGGTTTGCCGTGCTCTACCTACAGGGGATCTTCCCAAATCAGGGATCGAACACACATCTTCTGCATTGCTGGTGGATTCTTTACCATCTGAGCCACCAGGGAAGCCCAAGAATACTGGAGTGGGCAGCCTATCCCTTCTCCAGGGGAACTTCCCAACTCAGAAATCGAACTGGGTCCTCCTGCATTGCAGGTGGAGTCTTTACGAGCTGAGCTACCAGGAAGCTCCATGTCGAATACAGTGTTGGCCAAAAAGTAGGTTTGGGTTTTTGCATAACATCTTACAGAACACCCGAACCAACTTCTTTGCCAACCCAATATTGTCTAATTGATTTACATGTTACTCCTTCCATCCTATGTGCACAATAGCCTTATATGATAAGCTCTCTCTTGTTACACACATTTTTCACATGAGGACAGGTAAGTATAGAAAAGTTCAATGCCTTTTCCAATAACCTATCTCGAAGGAGTGGTACACCCAAAACTTTTGGTTTCAAAACTGCATCCTTAACTATTATATTCAAATGCTCATTCTAAAATGAGGATATTGCTGACCCTGAGGTAATGAGTTTATTAATTGTTCTTCAGTTGCTCAGTCCAATTCTTCGCAACCTCATGGACTGCAGTGTGCCAGGCTTCCCTGGCCTTCACTTTCTCCCAGAGTTTGCTCAAACTCATCTGCACTGAGTCAATCCATCAAAACATCTCATCCTCTACTGTCCCCTTCTCCTCCTGCCCTCAGTCTTTTGAGGGCCTTTTCCAATGAGTTGGCTTTAGCATCTGGTGACCAAAGTATTGAAGCTTCAGCACCAGACTTTCATTTCCTTTAGGATTGACTGGTTTGGTCTCCTTACTATCCAAGGGGCTATTAAAAGCCTTCTCCAGCACCACAGTTCCAAACCATCAATGTTTTGGCTCTCAGCTTTCTTTATGTTCCGACTCTCAAACTCGTACATGACTACTGGAAAAAACATAGCTCTGGGTATACAGACCACTGTCAGTACAGTGATGTCTCTGCTTTTTAATATGCTGCCTAAGTTTGTCATAGCTTGTTTTCCAAGGAGCTAGTGTCTTTTAATTCCATGGCTGCAGTCACCATCTGCAGTAGGAAGTCAAGATATATATGGAATAATAGGCAAGTTTGGCCTTGGAGTACAAAATGAAGTAGGGGAAAGGCTAACGAAGTTTTGCCAAGATAACACACTGGTCATAACTAATACCCTCTTTCAACATCACATGAGATGAACCTACACATGGACATCACCAGATGGTGGAAACTGAAATCAGACTGATTGTATTCTCGCAGTCAAAGATGGAGAAGCTCTATATAGTCAGCAAATGTAAGACAGGGTGCTGACTGTGGCTCAGACCATGAGCTCCTCATTGAAAAATTCAGACTTAAATCGAAGTCAGGAAAACCACTAAACCAATTAGGCATTACAATCAGATCCTTTATGATTATACAGTGGGAGTGACAATTAGATTAAAAGGATTGGATCTGATAGAGTGCCTGAAAAAATATGGATGGAGGTTCCTAGCACTGTACAGGAGGTGGTGACCAAAACCATCCTTGAGGAAAAGAAATGCAGCAAGGCAAAATGGTTGTCTGAGGAAACCATATGAATAGCTGAGAAAAGAAGAGAAGTGAAAGGCAAAGGAGAAAAGGAAAGATACACCTATGTGAATGTAGTTGGCTTATTATGACCAACCTAGATAGTATATTCAAAAGCAGAGACATTACTTTACCGACTAAGGTCCGTCTAGTCAAGGCTATGGTTTTTCCTGTGGTCATGTATGGATGTGAGAGTTGGACTGTGAAGAAGGCTGAGCGCCGAAGAGTTGATGCTTTTGAACTGTGGTGTTGGAGAAGACTCTTGAGAGTCCTTTGGACTGCAAGGAGATCAGCCAGTCCATTCTGAAGGAGATCAGCCCTAGGATTTCTTTGGAAGGAATGATGCTAAAGCTGAAGCTCCAGTAGTTTGGCCACCTCATGCGAAGAGTTGACTCAGTGGAAAAGACTCTGATGCTGGGAGGGATTGGGGGCAGGAGGAGAAGGGGACGACAGAGGATGAGATGGCTGGATGGCATCACTGACTCGATGGACGTGAATCTGAGTGAACTCTGGGAGATGGTGATGGACAGGGAGGCCTGGCGTGCTGCGATTCATGGACTTGCAAAGAGTCGGACATGACTGAGCAACTGAACTGAACTGAACTGAACCTAAATATCATAAATCAATGATTTATCATACAATGATTGCATTATGAGCCATGTGGAAATATGGTTTCTATAACTAGGTATAAATAGATGTGTACTTCCCTATCGGACAAAATTTTAACCTATGGATTATCAAAATTATTCTAGAATGTCTTACAGAATCAAGTCGCTCAGTCGTGTCTGACTCTTAGCGACCCCATGTACTGTAGCCTACAGGGCTCCTTCATCCATTGGATTTCCCAGGCAAGAGTACTGGGGTGGGGTGCCACTGCCTTCTCCAACATATTTGTATAAAGAACAGTTTATGTCAACTATATGCTAGCACATAAATAAAGCACCAAAAGAGAGTTTTAATCATTCCTGAATTTTGTATAGAAAATGATAATGAATTAGGGTGGATGTTCTTTGGGGAAATATTTAGAAATAAATCCTATTGAACTGGACATTAGATAATTTAAATTTTAATTGAAGTATAGTTAATTTAAAATGTTAAGTTTCATCTCTACAGCAAGGTGATACATTTATGTATATATATATATTTTTTTTCAGATTCTTTTCAATTGTAGGTTACTGTACATTATTGAACATAGTTCTCTGTGCTACACAGTGGGCTTCTCAGGTGGTGCTAATGGTAAAAAACCCACCTGCCAATGCAGGAAACATAAGAGACACTGATTTGATCCCTGGTTTTGGAAGACTCCCCTTGAAGAAGGCATGGTCAACACACTTCAGTCTTCTTGCCCAGAGAATCTCATGGACAGAGGATCCTGGCGGGCCATGGTCTGTAGGGTTGCAAAGAGTGTTACAGGATTGAAGTAACTTAGCACACATGCATGCACACAGCTACTATAGTGTAGATCCATTTTGCTTATTAATTTTATATATAGTAGTGTGTTTCTGTTAATCCCAGTCTCCTAACTGATCTGTCTCCTCTCCCTGCTACCCCTTTTGGTAACTGTTAGGTTTGTTTTCTATGTATCTGAGTCTGTTTCTGTTTAGTAAGTAAGTTTATTTGTATTATATTTTTTACATTACACGTTAAGTGATAATCATATGGTGTTTGCCTTTCTCTGTCTGACTTACTTCATTTATTATGATAATATCTAGGTCTATCCATGTTGCTGCAAATGACACTATTTCATTTTGTTTTATGGGCAAGTAACTTCCCAGGTGGCACAGTGGTGAAGAATCCGCCTGTCAATGAAAGAAATGCAAGAGATATAGGTTCGATCCCTGGGTCAAAAGACCCCCTGGAGTAGGAAATGGCAACCCACTCTAGTAATCTTGCCATGGGCAGAGGAGTCTGGTGAGCTACAGTCCATGGGGGATGCAAAGAGTAGGACACAGCTCTTTGTGTTGAGCAACTGACCACAACAATGTACAATGTTCTATTTTGTGTGTGTGTGTGTGTGCATATCACATCTTCTTTATTCATTCAACTGTTAATGGAAACTTAGGTTATTTCCATGTCTTAGCTATTATAAAAATTTCTATGAACACTGTGGAGAATGTATCTTCAAATTTACACTTTCCCAGATATGTGCCCAGGAGTGGGATTGCAGAATTATGTGGTAACTCTATTTTTAGTCTTTTAAGGAACCTCCATACTGTTCTCCATAGTGGCTGCATCAATTTACATTCCCATCAACAGTGTAAGAAGTTTCCCTTTTTGCCACACCCTCTCTAGCACTTACTGTCACCTATCTTTGATAACAGACATTATGAACTGTGTTAAGTGATACTTTCAATATGCTTTTTCTTGGTATTTCTCTAATAATTGGGAATTTTGAGCATTTTTTCCCATCCCTGTTGGCCATCTGTATGTCTTTTTCGAAGAAATGTCTATTTAGGTCTTCTTTCCTTCCCCCCCTCCACTAATATTAACTGTATAAGTTGTTTGTATATTTTGGAAATGAATCCCTTGTTGGCAGCATCATTTGCAAATATTCTCTCCCAGTCTGTAGGTTGTCTTTTCATTTTGTTCATGGCTTTGCTTGTTGTGAAAAAGCTCTGAAGTTTAATTAGGTCCCATTTGTTTATTTTTATTTTTATTTCCATTAGTCTAAGAGACAGATCCAAGAAGATATATGGTTTTGGTTTATGTCAGAGTGTCCTGCCTATGCATTACTATAGGAGTTTTATAGTGTCTTGAATTATATTTAAGTCTTTAATCATTTTGAGTTATTTCTGTATATGCTGTTAGAGAATGTCCTAATTTTATTCTTTTACATGTAGCTGTCTAATTTTCCCAACACCACTTACTGAAGAAACCACCTTTTACCCATGGTATATTCTTGCCTCCTTTGTTGAAGATAAATTGACCATAAATGCCTGGATTTATTTGGGGTCTTCCTATCTTGTTCCATCGATCTATGTTTGTTTCTGTGCCACTACTATACTGTTTTGATTACTATAGCTTTGTAGATGATCTCCAGCCTCATAGTGCTGTGGTCAAAAAGATGTTTGTAGGAGGTAAGATGCATAGAGCATTTGGTATAATCCCAGGGCAAATGCCTGGATACAGTAGTAAGGCGTCAAGTGGTCCTTAGAAAGCATCACTATGAACAAAGCTAGTGGAGGTAATGGCATTCCAGTTGAGCTCTTTCAAATCCTGAAAGATGGTGTTGTCAAAGTGCTGCCCTCAATATGCCAGAAAATTTGGAAAACTCAGCAGTGGCCACAGGACTGGAAAATGTCAGTTTTCATTCCAATCCCAAAGAAAGGCAATGCAAAAGAATGTTCAAACTACTGCACAATTGCACTCATCTCACACGCTAGTAAAGAAATGCTCAAAATTCTGCAAGCCAGGCTTCAGCAATATGTGAACCGTGAACTTCCTGATGTTCAAGCTGGTTTTAGAAAAGGCAGAGGAACCAGAGATCAAATTGACAACATCCACTGGATCATGGAAAAAGCAAGAGAGTTCCAGAAAAACATCTATTTCTGCTTTATTGACTATTCCAAACCCTTTGACTGTGTGGATCACAATAAACTGTGGAAAATTCTGAGAGAGATGGGAATACCAGACCACCTGAACTGCCTCTTGAAAATCTGTATGCAGGTCAGAAAGCAACAGTTAGAACTGGACATGAAACAACAGACTGGTTCCTATGCCAACGCCTTTGACTGTGTGAATCACAATAAACTGTGGAAGATTCTGAGAAAGATGGGAATACCAGACCACCTGACCTGCCTCTTGAGAAATCTGTACGCAGGTCAGGAAGCAACAGTTAGAACCGGACATGGAACAACAGACTGGTTCCAAATAGGAAAAGGAGTACGTCAAGGCTGTATATTGTCACCCTGCTTATTTAACTTCTATGCAGAGTACATCATGAGAAACGCTGAACTGGAAGAAGCACAAGCTGGAATCAAGATTGCTGGGAGAAATATCAAGAACCTCAGATATGCACATGACACCACCCTTATGGCAGAAAGTGAAGAGGAACTAAAAAGCCTCTTGATGAAAGTGAAAGAGGAGAGCGAAAAAGTTGGCATACAGCTCAACATTCAGAAAACGAAGATCATGGCATCCGGTCCCATCACTTCATGGGAAATAGATGGGGAAACAGTGGAAACAGTGTCAGACTTCATTTTCTCGGGCTCCAAAATCACTGCAGATGGTGACTGCAGCCATGAAATTAAAAGACGCTTACTCCTTGGAAGAAAAGTTATGACCAACCTATATAGCATATTCAAAAGCAGAGACATTACTTTGCCGACTAAGGTCCTTCTAGTCAAGGGTATGGTTTTACCAGTAGTCATGTATGGATGTGAGAGTTGGACTGTGAAGAAGGCTGAGCACCAAAGAACTGATGCTTTTGAACTGTGGTGTTGGAGAAGACTCTTGAGAGTCCCTTGGACTGCAAGGAGATCCAACCAGTCCATTCTGAAGGAGATCAGCCCTGGGATTTCTTTGGAGGGAATGATGCTAAAGCTGAAACTCCAGTACTTTGGCCACCTCATGTGAAGAGTTGACTCATTGGAAAAGACTGATGCTGGGAGGGATTGAGGGCAGGAGGAGAAGGGGACGACAGAGGATGAGATGGCTGGATGGCATCACGGACTCGATGGACATGAATCTGAGTGAACTCCAGGAATTGGTGACGGACAGGGAGCCCTGGTGTGCTGCAATTCATGGGGTCGCAAAGAGTTGGACACGACTGAGCGACTGAACTGAACTGAACTGACTGATGCGGGAAGAAATACACTGAATTTCAAACAAGAAAAAAAAAAGTTTGATATGATATCAGTGTTTTTGTTTAAATTTACTGAGGCTTTCTTTGTGGCTCAGCATGTGATCTATCCTGGATAATGTTCTGTGTGCACTTAAAAATAATGTATATTCTGCTGCTTTCAGTTGGTATATATGTGTGCTCAGTCATATCTGACTCTTTGCAATCCTATGGACTCTAGCCTTCCAGGATCCTCTGAAATGCTTTATAAATGTCAGTTAAGTCCATCTGGTCTAATATGCCATTTCATTTAAGCCCTATGTTTCCTTATTTATTATCTGTCTGGATATTCTGCCATTGCTATAAGTGTGATATTAAAGTCCCCCACTATTCCTGGGTTATTGTCAATTTATCCTTTTATGTGTGTTAGCATTTGCCTTATATATAGAGAGGTGTTTCTATGTTGGCTGCATGTGAAAGTGAAAGTTGCTCAGTCATGTCCAACTCTTTGCAACCCCATGGACTATACAGTCCATGGAATTCTCTAGTCTAGAATACTGGAGTGGGTAGCCTTTCCCTCCTCCAGAGGATCTTCCCAACCCAGAGAACAAACCCAGGTCTCCTGCATTGCAGGTGGATTCTTTACCAGTTAAGCCACAAGGGAAGCCCAAGAATACAGGAGTGGGTAGCCTATCCCTTGTCTAGCAGATCTTCCTGACCCAGGAATCGAACTGGGGTCTTCTTCATTGCAGGCAGATTCTTTACCAACTGACCTATCAGGGAAGCTCAGTTGGGTGCATATATAATGTTGGGTGCATATATACTTAACAATTGTTATATCTTCTTTTTGGATTGATCCTTTAATCATTATGTAATGTCCTTCCTTGTCTCATGTAATAGTCTTTTTTTTTTCTTTTTCAATCTATGTGGTCTAATGTAAGTATTGCTACCCCAGCTTTCTTTTGAATTTCATTCCACCCCTTACCCTCAGTTTCTAAGAGCTGAAGTAAGTCTCTCACAGGCAACATAAATACAGGTTCTGTTTTTGTATTATTCATCCATTCTATGCCTTTTTGTTGGATTATCCAGTTAATTTACATTTAAGGTAATTATTGATATCTATTTTCCTACTGCCATTGTTTTAATTGTCCTAGAACTGTTTTTGAATGTCCTTCCCACCCACCCCTTTCTTATTTTGTTCTTTCCTCTTCTGACTTACTGATTATCTTTAGTGCTATGTTTGGGTTCCTTTTTCTTTTTTGTGTGTATATTTATTATAGGTTTTTGCTTTGTGGTTAACATAAGATTTTGCATAGCAATTTGCATATTACTTTTTTGGTTTGAATAAGCAATTGGGATAAAATAAGGCATTTCCCAAATGGAGATATTTGTTTGAAAGCACTTGAAGTGAAAATTACATATTCACAATAAAGTAATGTGGCAATTGATGTAAAGTAATGGGTTCTCCTCATGAAGATAAATTAGATCACAGAAGACCAGTTAAGGAGCTGATATGATGATAAAACAGATAGGAGGGAATTATACACAATGGGGTTTGGGATGACTAATCTAGCAGCACAAATTAAAAAAAAAAAAAAATCTGGATTCAAGATGATGGAGTAGAAGGCTGTGTGCTCATCTCCTCCTGCAAAAGCACCAAAATTGCAACTAGCTATTGAACAACCATCGACAGGAGAATGCTGGAACCACAATATTGTAAAGTAATTAGCCTCCAATTAAAATAGATTAATTAATTAAAAATTTAAAAAAGATACCCCACATCCAAAGATAAAGAAGCTGCAGCAAGACAGTAGGAGGGGCACAGTCACGATCAAATCAAATCCCATACACACCAGGTGGGTGATGCACGGAATGGAGAACAATAATACTAAAGAAGTTTTGCACTATTATGAAGGTTCTAAACCCCAAGACAGGCTTCCTAGCCTGGGGATCTGACAAAGGGATTGGGAATCCCTGGGGAATCCCTTGAGGGCCAGTAGGATTTGATTACAGGCCTTCCAGAGAACTGAGGGAAATAGAGACTCCTGTCTTGGAGGGCACAAACAAAATTTCTCACACACCAAGACCCAGAGGAGAGGAGCAGTGACCCCACAGGAGACTGAACCAAAACTACCTGTTAGTGTCGGTGAGCCTCCTGTGGAGGCTTGGATTGTCAGATTGTCAATGGAAGGTCCCCCTTGGAATAAACCCTTGGAATAAACCCTCCTGGAGTTCTCTGTTAACTCTACCATAGAGCCCATAGACCTCAAGCCAAACAACTACCAGGGAGGGAGTGCAACCCCACTAATTAGAAGATAATTGGATTAAAGCTTTACTGAGCAAGGCCCTGTGGGAGCAAGACCCAAAATAAAATATTTTCAGTTAATAAAAATTTGATTACCATTTATAAGGAAAATACTCATGCCTGCCGATCTGTAAGAGGTGACATCAAGAATTAACTCTACATGTCTCTGACTCCAAAGTTTATTTTGTCATTCATATATGTCAGCAACTGAGATTTTGGTGAGATTCTAGTGTTTTTGTTGGTGTACAGGAAGTATATGATTGATTGAATAAGTTAATTTTCATATTTTGTTCACTAACTAAAATATATATTTGATTTTGAAAAGTATCTGATTTTTTACGAGAATTTAGTATTTCTAAGGGCCTTAAATATATTATAGAAATGCTAATATTATAGGTATATTTTGGAATTTGAAGTTTTCAACTAGAGGAATTTTACCTTGATCTTATACTATACTTTCCCCTAACCTTTTACATTTAATAATTGATTTTAAATATTTTTGGAAGATACAGGATATGTTAATGGTTGCCCTACATTAAATTCAAGGTACTTCCTACTAGTTTTGAAGATAAATAAAAACTGCTTGAAATTCAGTCGCAATGAAACTCTGTACTCAGGGTTTCTTGAAAGTGACTCCATTTATAGTATGTCCTTCTGGAAATCAAAGGCAACCTCTAAATGGCATAAAACTTCAGAAATATTGTTAAAGGTTTCTTTGTCATTGTTAACTAAATAAAGGTAGGCATCAGGATTTTCCAAGGAATCTTTATACAATTAATATTAATAAAGTCTAAGTAATTCATTCAGTTCAAAGACATTGGATTGAAAGATATCTCAAATCTAATAGAGGTAAAAAAAATGATTTTATTTATTTTGATATTTATTAGTTTTCAAAAACCAATGTATAAAATTAGATTTGTATTAGTTCTCAGGAATGACAGAATATTACAGTTTTACTTCTCAGTTGGTTCTATAATTTATTCTGGTCTAACATGATGCTGAAAATTAACCACGTATTTTAAATACATCAGTATGTGTCTCACTTTTCAAAAAATTAATATATCTTTTATCTAAAATCTTTGGTATTAGCTTAATGATCCTTCATTTTACTTAAGCTCATTTTTAGCATTGTTCTACCCAATAAAAGGCAAAACAAACATGATGTGAAACTGCCTTTTATGCTTTGATTACTAGCCAGATATTAAGGTTTCTCTTTGATTTCTAAATTTTCCTCATAACTCTGTTCTTTAATTATACAAACACAGTGGCAATTGAATGTGGATAGTGCAATTCTTTTCTTAAAGGTATTCTTACTCATTGTTTTGTTTCACATTATTTTACTGATAAATTTACCAAGCATAAGGAACAACTTATCTTTGCAGTCTCATCAATTTAAAAGCTACATCTGATTTAATTAATAGGGGGAGTTTATGGGAAAAGCTTTTATCGATGGGCATTGGCTTAAGATATCTTGGCCTTTTGAGAGTGATGCACTATAATAATTGGTGTAAGATCAGTTAGAAAGGCCAGGTCACTTTATATTCTCTCCCAACTAATAGAGAAGTCAGGTGAGGTTGTTTCCTGACACAGCTACTATTTCATTATTTTGGCTGATATTGCTGACCCTAAGAAGCTATTTCCAGTATTACTTGGACCCAGTAGATACAGTCATTGACAGGCACAATGTAAATATAGAAAATAAGCCAGTCTATTCATATTAGGACCCAAATTTTCCATTAATTTTCCACTCTTGATTAATGATAGATTGCATCAAAACTATCATTTTGTGATATAAAAACAAGATAGGCAACTATGGTGTAGGGACCAGGGTAATTACTGATCTGAGTGTAAGGGAAACTGTTCTAGCCTTTGGTTAAATAATTTTATGCAGTGATTCTCAATTTCCATTGCACACTACAGTCACTGGAGCACCTTCAAACAAAACAGATTTGAACTCTGATGACTGATCCCAATGCTAGAGGTTTATCCTTATTATTTTCAGGATATTAAATAGTCCAACTATAATCTTAATGTCTTTGTTTTTGTTTTGCCAAATAGAGGGTAGCACAATTAATCTAAAATTGAAAAGTCAAGAATAAATAATTTAACCCATATAAATTTTTATAAAAAGGTGCTTCTGTTTTCTAAGTGATTTTGAATGTGTATATATATATATACATATATATATATTTCCCCTCCTTATTTTTCTTATTTTATTCTTTAATAAAATCTGTATTATCTAATATTAAAAAAATAGAATAAAATTCAGTCCTGATTCTTCTAGAAGATACAGAGTCCTAATTCCTTAACCATTTCAGATAAAAATAAATGCTTAACTGAGTATATAAATACATTTTTCAAATCATTAACCCCAAAAATGCTTTGTTAGTTGTTTATTACGTAATATATACCTTATTACTATTATCCTATTAAATTTCTTAGTCTTGTAATATATAAATTACAAACGGGAGGAATTATCAATCTACAGCAAATCTTCCATTTTCAATCTAGTAGACAAGATTTACCTTAATTACATTTCATATATTATTACTGCTTGAAAGTTGAAGAGAGGATGGACTTGAATCATGTGGATTTCCAGAAAATGAAATAAAAATCTTTGATTCATTAGGTGATTACTTTAATAAACAAGGGGTCAGATCTAAAGATTTATAGTTTCAGAAAATAGTAAAGATAGCAGAAGGAAACTGAGAGTTGAGGAGGAACAGTTCTCTGATTTACATTCTTGTGTCTTTGACTCTCTGGCATGTAAAGTTATGTATATATCCTAACCCCATGACTTCTGGCTGTCATTTTTTCCTTCCCCATACCCAACAATGAGAATCTGCATAAAATATGCATCTCAATCTGCCTTTTGATGGTTCTAAGGTCTCTTGAATTCCAACTGAGTTTATATACAAATCAATGAAGGTGATCAAGTATCATATTTTCACAGTTTATGCCAAAGGAATTAATTTAAAGTTGAAAATTAAACATATAGGGTTAAAACAATGGGGCAGTCAGAAGCTGTGAGAATCTCCAATGTGGATGTTGCTGAACAGAGATATATTATTTCATTTTCACCTGATGGAGACATTTAAGACCCTCTGGAGATGAAAATGTCTGACTTTTTGCTATGTGTCCGTAAGTTCTGTCTTTTTTTTGTCTCCCAGGTTCATTTCATCAATTACTATTAAGCTTTTTTTAAAAAAAGTATATTTTATGCAACCATAATTTATGAGACGAAGCAAGATCTCCAGAGTCTCAACTTTGTTTCTTGTTTTTCTTTTCTCCTCCAGCAGGATTCTTTCCTCACAATCATGGGTGTCAAGGATATACAGAGTATTTCAGTGAGGAGGAGACTGACATATATCAGCATCAGAGATTGTGTCACCCCTTTATTTCTACTGTCTTTAACAGAAAAAGATCACACTTTATATCTACTTTAGAACCTACTTTTTTTGGATACGAATTTTGTGGCATATGACCTCACATATTTATTCCTTAACTTAATTTGAATCCATTGTTTTATTTTATTTCATCTTTTTAAATATATCTTTACTTTCTACTTAGTGTTTAATCAATTGCCTTTAGGTTCTTTTTCCTCACATTGTCCACCAATAAAAATCTAGAAAGTTTTTTTGTTTATTGCTATTTTAGGACTTAGAGATTACTTTTATAATATAAAGTAATTTAATACAAAGTACTAAATAATATAAAAGAATTTAGGCTTAAATTATATATACTATTTCAAAATTCCTTACCTTATATTTTGATTCTATTGTTTTTTCTTCTTTTATCAGTTTAATTAAATTAGTACTTATTAACCCCTTAATAATTGATGACATTGCACTATAGGTAAAGAGCATAGAACTATTCTTCCTCAGGGATTTTATAATCATGACCCCAAAGGTCAATATGTCACAACCATCCATCAATTTAATTTGACTTAGAATGGCTTTTGCTACTTACTCAGATACACTAACAGTTAATGGTTCCCTTCCATGAACTAATGTGAATAGTTATTATCCCATAAGCACTATTGCTGAGGTGAGAGAAATATGAGCTCTTATCACAGATGCCTTCACCACCCTTGCTCACAACCTTCTGAAGACCTGACCCTACACATATTCGAAATATATTTTACCATCCTTTCTAGTAGATAAGAACTTAAATTTAATTATAGTAAGTCCAAAATTATAGCTTTTGGGAAAGAGTCACACACTAAATCCAGGTTTATAGAAAACCATAAAACTGAAAAACTTGGTACCTATATCAAACTTAGAAGTGACTTTTAATAGCAAGTTACTGAGCAGCCCATTTAGATTAAGGGGAAAATCAAAACATTTCTCTTATGGATTGCTATCACCTTTTGGCTTATTTCTTGGTCTGTTTCCTCTTAACAGCTGTTGCAAAATAGCATTATTATAAGGTGTTTTCATATATAATTGGCCAATGTAATAAAAATGCTTGAAAGCAATTCACAGTTATTTTTCAAATGCACCATTCCTAATGTAATATTCCACAGATTGTAGCACCAGTAAATAATATGAGTAAAATGTACTCAGTCCAAATTTGTATTGTTTTCTATCATATTAATTGTAAATTTTATAATATAGACACACTTTGTTCTTTATATTATTAAAACTTTGTTTTGAATATACCTTGTTATTTCTGAGGTATGAATTTGTTTACTTCCAATGGATAGTAATATTAAAAAAAAAAGGCAAAACTTACTACACACTTAATAGTGAAATAAAATTCTGCAAGAGAAATAATTTTCCAGAACAGAAAGTAGGAGAGACTTGACGTTTCCACCAAATAGCTTATTTTTTTTCTGTTTTATTTTGAAAACTAAATACTGTTTTTATTATTGCTTTTATTTTCTTATTGTCCATTTCTTTCCTCTTCATCTCAGTCATCATCATAGAAAACACTAGTTTCTCTAATCATGTTCCAGACACCGTTCTTAGTGCTTTCCTGCATTTCCTATTTTATTATTCATACCTACACAGCAAAGTAGGTGTTTTTATTACCACCCCACACCATGGCACAGATTAGACAACGGAAGCACAGAGATTTAGTTTTTCTTCCCACATTTTTATTTCCTAGAAACCTTCAGGCATCCTGGAACAGATGAATTCTGCTGAAGCTATTCTTAAACAAAACACTTAGGATTTTAAATGGGAAGTTGTTGATGAATAAAAACACAACTTATACATTGCTCCCTCCTTACTATTCAGATATGAATCAGGTCCTCATCTGAAAAAAATTCAAGAACTGTGTTTCAGCTCACTCAAAAAATGAGCAGACGAACTTCTCTAGCATAAAAATTCAATGACGCTAATCAAATATAGAAAGTATCGCCGATACACCAAAATGTAAATGCACTAATTTGCAGGAAGAAATTCAATTCCCTGAGGCACACTGGTGTTTGTACTGACCAATGTAAAGATGAGCACCAGTTAGCAACACTTATCAACAACAATGTCAGTGTTCACTCAGCTTCTGAGATTTATCCTAGGCACACAGCTGCCCTCTTCTGGCCTCAAACTGCTTCACATCTTATTGGCTTAGTTCTTAAAATACCTTTACATCATTATCTCAATTTAGCTTTCATTCTAAAAGTAATTTGTTTATTTATGTACTTATTTTCTCTCCTGTCTCTCTGAATCTCTTTTCCCATCAAGGTAAGACATAATTCTTCTTTTTCTGTATTTGTTCTAACCTATCTTGTTTTCTACTCTTAATGTTATCACTCTTCTAAAAATATCACTATATCCTGTCTAGTGTTTTAATAGTTTCTGAACTGGAAAATCCAGTAAATAATCTCCACTGTTAGAAGATTAATTTTCTTAAAGTATAGCTCAAATAATATAATTTTTCTTCACAGACTCCCCCATTGACTACTGAATTAACGAATAAATATTTTTAAACCCATAGTTAAACAGCCAAGAGCATTCAATACTTCAAATATAGCTTATATTTCACTCATGGTCCTCTAAATTAACTCTACATTTTATTAATTTACACATTCAGTTCTTTTTTCTGGAATAATTCTCCTTCTCACTTCTTACCTACTAAAATTTTTAATCAGTCTATGAGGCCATTTAAATGTCACCTCCTCCATGCAATCTTTTAGAGCTTCAGTCATAGATATCATATCACTCCTCTAAATCGTCAGACAACTGCATTTTTACCTTTCTTACCACATAATTATTCTTTCTTATAATAAAGTAGGAAATGGCAACCCATTCTTGTATTCTTGCCTAGAAAACTCCATGGACAGAGGAGCCAGGCGGGCTATAATCCATGGGGTTGCAGAGTCAGACGTGACTGAGCTTGTATACACACACATATAATAGAGACAATTGTGTAATTATTTATGTCTTTGGCATTCCACCAGATCGTAACTTCTACAGATCAGGATTTTGTCTTACTCATTTTTTATTCTCCGTATTATCTATTTAAAAAATTAAGTATTTAATGAAGGCCTGTTCCACTAAAATTAAATATATCAAAACAAAGCACTAAGTGCCATTATTTTTAGTTTTATTTCATCTTGAACTTTACTTCTCTGACATTTACCCAGAAAGGTGTATGCTCAATCTTTCAGCATGTTTGCTGAAAAATAGAGCATTAAGTCAACAGTTTCAACTCATATAGGAAAAGGTGAAAGGCAATAGTTTATGTCCAGACAATATTTCATGATCTTCACTAAGATTTGAGTCTAAGATCTGCACTAGGTGGAAATGCAGTTTAAATGGAAAATTAGTCAATGACTTAATTTTATATGGTTGAAGAATACTATCATAAATGGTTACTCTGAGTATACCCTTACAACGTCTACTGTCTTTCAGTTGCTCAAATAATTTAAAATTTAAATTTAGTCACACTCTTACTCAGATACCATGAAATCTGTTGAATACTTTTTTAATGGCTTTAGTGTAGTGGATATTTTTTGTAGGTTTCAAAGTAAATATTTAGGAAGACAACATTGCTGAGGAGACCCACAGCATATATGAGCAACTGAGATGTACAAGCTCTGTGCTGGGCATCTAAATGCTTAGTTTATGCTCAGATACAGGGCAGTTTCACCAATGAGGAAAGCAGAATGGGTATCTGGCATATTCCTTTCCAATCTGCTTCAGAGTATTTTACTTATGGCATGACAGTTTTTAAATTTTTTGTTGAAGTGATAAAATTCCACTGTTCACAAACATAGGATTTATAACGTCAATTAATTTAGAAAGATGTCACACTAATAAGTACCTTCTATTACAAGCGCATATGGAGAAAAAGCTTTCTTAACAATTTAATTTCTTTGCATTCTCTTAACCTAAGGATATGTTTTCCTCCTAGAAAAACCTTGATTATGTGTGTTGAAAAACCCTGTAGGAGTCTTCCTATAATGATATTCCTTATTGGGTTAGATCTGTTTTCTCTCTGCACCTACAAAAATAAAATTAAGGACTCAAAGTATACTTTGTTCCTCATTTTGAAAAGACAGTTTAAGTAATAAACATATGTCCAATTTTGCTGATTTTTTTTCTGTTCGTTTTTTGACTTAGATACAAAGTTAATAGAATGGATTTTATTTTTTTTAAGTTTTAGGACATCAAACTAAAATTGTAAAGTACCAAGGGTCAAGGTAAGTTATGGAATGGCAGAATATTTCATAATATCTAGACACCTGCTTCCTTTTCTTGCTTGAATTGTGCTACAAAGTAAGCAGGAATTAAACTCCTGCAAGTTTAATTTGTGTGTATATATATATATGTGTGTGTGTGTGTGTGTGTGTGTAGATGGCATTATATATACATATATATGTATGCATATATGCATCATCAAATTCATAGTACTATATATTTGCTTCAGGTTTTTATGAGTTTCAACTGAAATGTTGAATCTAAAAACATTGTAAAAATAAGCCTATATACTATGCAAATTTAGGTGGAAACAGCTAGTTGAATTACAGAGTAGAGGAGAAAAAATTAAATAGTTGGGAGGAAGTAGGTAGTTGGAAAATAGCTGAGAAAATCATGAAGGAGAAATTCAAGGTAGTGCAAATTCTAGATATTTTCCTTCAGAAATGTGTTACACTGATTTTATAAAATAATGTATCTACTTGTGACTGCCTTGCCAGTGCTGAGAACTTTCAAGAACATTCTTTAAGCATTTTTCTGAAGCAACTTCTTGCTTTCCTTTAACATGCTTTTTGGCTTATATGATCAAATGCCATATTCAGGTAGTATTTTTATTTTGAATTTAAAAATAAAACCTCCATGTAGTTGATTGGAGCTGAAATGAAGTCATCAAAAGCAGGATATTTCTGCTGAGTTCTTGATGCACTGTAATGCTGTGTGGAGCGAAAGTATCAAAGAGAAAACATAGTATTAAAAATTTGAAAAATGATAAATACTTCACATAACTTCAAAAAATCATCTTGCAAAAATGAATTGCTGAGTTGTATGTGTTCTGTGTTGCTTTGCCATCTTGCTCATCGGAAGCTTATGCTTCATATGGATCCCCTTAGTCACCTTTGCATCACACATTGCTAAAGACAACTTTTTGATGCTTTTTCAGATATTGTGCTCCCTTTTCAGCTTTAAATTTAGTTTTGAAAACACATATTTCTAATTTATAGATTGACAAAGGAGGCATTTAAATTCAAATTACTCTATTGAGATATTCAGAGTAAAATTATAATTCTATTTTTTACACTGTCTTTTCTTTTGGCATCTCAGGAAAACCCACGTCTCTGATACAATCCACAGATTGAAAGACAAAAACAGTATGCCTTCTCAGTAATTTATCACTTTCTGTATGATGGAAAGCCTTATTTTCTAAAAGAAATATCAGAAATGTGAAGGAATTTGTTACATGACTTTATCATTTTATCAAGAACAAAAATAATGGTTTAACACTTCCCGTAATTCCACTTTGTCGGTCTGCATACAAAATAAGTTGCACAAGTTCAAGATTAACAGATCCTAATTGAAATGCTAAAAGACAAATACACAGTGTAATCATCCAGTTTAAAGTTTAACATTTTTGAAGATACTTCAGTGTGGAAAAAAATCTGTTCAGAGAGTTCTTAACACATGTCATATTACAGAAGAAAATGAGCACTGATTTTTCTAGATATTTTCAGTGCCTCACAAAATACAGTATTTTATCTTGACTTTGTAACTAAGCACCATATTTTTTAACAGATGCTATTTCTCTTCTGATTACTGTATCCCACTATGAATTACTTCTCTTGGGAAAACAGGAGGGGGAAGCTTTTCATCAAAACATAAATCTATGCACCTGAAATACACTATGTTCTAAAGACAATAAAAAATTATACACATACAATAATCTATCCTTGCCAATTTGAAAAATCATCAAACCTTTAGAGCAGAAATCGTGAGGCCTTGGGAGACACTATAAAACCATTAGAGCAGTATATTTATACTTTCAAAGTTGGTATTATTCTACCCCAATAAAGCCTTTCCATATATGCAAATAGCAATGGCAGCAAAGTAAATTGAATTATCTATAAAATATTATGTTTTTCTTACAGGACTGCTGAAAAGATGTTTTACACTATGATGCTGTTAGAAAGTGCTATCATGTTGCACATACCAAGGATTCTAATTAGACTTGTCAATCACTGATTGATTACCACCATAAGATGAAAGAGCAATTGCATCCTGGCAATTATGTTATCTTAAGGGTACAAAATGCAATGTTCTGCTCTCAGCTGTCAGCAAGATTTCACTGAACGAAGGCCTGTTCTATCACCACAGGCTGTTCAAAGGCCCTTCTGAGAACCTAAATGGCACATTAAGCTCTGAGAATATTGCTACTCAAAATAGAAAAATGTAGTAGAGTGAAATTGACTAAATTTTAATTGATGAATGAGATCACGTGGCTCACGTGGCTCTCTGGCCTCAACATTCTGTAATTTTAGGAAAATATGGTCCACAGTAACATGCAAAATTGGCCTGTGTTTCCATATTTCATATACTTCCTCATCTGCTTCCACATCTCTCTCTTTTGACGCCCTCTATGTACAAACACCTCCACTTCTATAAGTAGGTACATGTGTTTTGTGTACCTACTTTGGTACATGTTGCTTTTTGGTTTATAAGACTTTTAAAATATTCAGAGGATATTTATTTTTCTAAATGTGTTCTAGCTAAACTGGAGGAGGAAATGGCAACCTACTCCAGTATTCTTGCCTGGAGATGTACATGGACTGAGGAGCCTGACAGGCTACAGTCAGTCTATGGGGTCACAGAGTCAGACACGACAGCAGTGAACACACATTCTAGCTAAGTATTTTTTTTTTCTTTTCTTCCTAAGGATATTATATTGTCGTCATTAATTATTTAATAATGGCATTGCCAAATATTATTTTTCATTCCAGAATATACTATTTTGGAAAGATTATAATCTTTCCAATAGCATCTTTTTAGGAGTCTCTTTCAAATTCCAAATTCAGGAGTATGGTATATAAGAAAGCTGTGATTTAGAAACTCTACAGACATAATAGTTTCAAATATCTGAAAGGGGAAAAAGAAACAATTAACTGATTTGGAATAGAGGAAAAGTTTTAAATTAGAGTTTCATTTTAAATTTAAAAATTTTAGCATTTTTAATAAAGAATATTGGATGAGCTTCTAATTACTAGTGTTGCAAAGAAACCACTCAAAACTCGGGTGTGGCAAATATTTCATTATGTTCAAGGATTGTGTAGACCAGAAATTAGGGTAGGACACACTGATCACAGCCTTTCTGCTTCACAGAGTTCAGGGCTCTTCTAGGAAGAGCTCAAGTCCAGCAGAGGACTGGAATCATCTAGAGTTTTCTTCTCATGCTTTTCTTGTATCAGTGATGAGATTACTCAAAGGACAGGTATTGCTGGATGCATCAACTAGGGCACCTACGTAAGACTTTCCACATGACGTGATATTCTCACCATATATTGACTGGCTTCTAAGAGAGAATATCTTGAGAGTGAATATTCCAAGTGAATCAGGAAGAAGCTACACGAACATTTACAAACTAGCTCCAGTCACATAGGATCAATTCACCCAGGCTCTGTTACTTGAAGCAAATACAAACCTCACTTATTCTCTTGGCAAAAGGACACAGAATTACCTCTCATATGAGGAGAGTCAAATAATTTCCCATTATTTTAAAAATTCACCAAAGTGTCATCTGACCACAGTTTATGTACATTTACCAGATTTGCACAATAGACTTAGGCTATCCCTAAGATTTCTCAAATGTCGCAACTATTTTCATCTGATTATATTTTTTATTAGAGTATAGTTGATTTACAGTGTTGTGTTAGTTTCTAATATGGCTTACTTAAGGATATTGGACATAGTTCCCTATGCTATGAAATAGGGCTTTGTTGTTTATACTTTATATCTAGTAGTTTGTACCTGATAAACCTAAACTACTAATTTTATCCTTCCCCATCCCCTTTCCCCTATGGTAAAGTTTGCTTTCTAAGTCTGTGAGTCTGTTTGTTTCATAAACAAGTTTGTTTGTGTAATGTTTTGGATTCCACATATAAATGATATCATATGGTATTTGTCTTTCTCTATCTGACTTATTTCACTTAATACAGTCATTTCTAGGCCCATTTGATGTTGTTGCAAATAACATTTTATTCATTCTTATGACTGAGTAGTATTCCATCACGTGTATATATCACATCCCATTCCTCTGCCCATGGACATCTAGGTTGCTTCCATATCTCTTTGAGTATTGCTGCTATGAACAATGGAGTGCATATATCTTTTGAATTATAGTTTTGTCCAGATATATGCCCAGGAGTGGGATTACTGGATCATAAGGCAACTCTATTTTTAGTTTTTGTTCTTTTTTTTTTTTTCCTTTGAGGAAGTTCCATATTGTTTTCCATAGTGGCTGCACCAATTTACATTCTGTCCAATTCTGTAGGAGGGTTTGCTTTTCTCCACATCTTTTCCAGCATCAAATGTTTCAATTCTTTATGGAATTAGGCTCAAATTCAAAATCCAGGATTCTGTCAACTAAATAAGGTCCAGAGATAAATGAAACTCCTCAGAGTGATTCCTCTAGTGAAGTTTGTGAATATAGTTTCTCTCAACCTGAAGACCGATGAACCAAAGAGTCTCATTATCTCCCCCCACATACCCAAAGTACAATACTCTTGGATAACTGCAGTGGCACTCATGCTCAAAAATGGATGTGGGATGGGGACAAGGAAAGGGACAAGAAGTATGCAGGAATCACCGGCATATAACATTTCTGAAATCCAGCCAGCATGAGCTTCTAGTGTCTAGATTAGAGCCCAGTCTTATCTCTTTACTCCTGGATTTGGAATTCTCTGTCTGTTAGTCCAGCTTCCAGGCCCTTGTTCTGCTCTGAGTCATCCTTCCTTTTCTGTAAGAGGCAGCCCAATTTTGAGTTGAGTAGTTGTTTCAACTTGATTCCTATTATTCCTTCTCAGGTAACAGAAGGCATCATATTTTCAAGAATAATTTACCCTGCATAGCCGAAGGAAGAGCTACTTTTATTAAATGAGAATACATACTGGATTTGAGAAGCATATGACAGCCAAGGATTCAACTACTTAAGAATGGAAGTTTGGTCACTTTAGTGTTCCATTAAGGTCAGGCAAGAAAAAGCTGAGCAAGGGGGATTTAGAATGGATAATGGAGGAGGGAAAGAAAGAGTACTGCTTATGGCTCCAAGCTCAGCTATGGTAATGGGGGCTATATTACTCCCCTTTCTAAGTTTACTCTCAGGAAAAAGGTCCCAGGGAACCATGGAGGAGTTGCTCTTTGAACATGAGTAGACAAATGTATCTGTTCAGGACAAACAGTGAACTGTAGTGGCTAAATCCAAGACTCAGATTGTCTTCTGTAGGAACACGATTGATGAACCTGCTATATTCTTGAAGATACCACCATTTTTGCACACAGTCTTTTCTATACAGTCTTGATTCCCAGAAACTATGGCTGTGTTAAAATTTATTGGACCTGCACTGTAGTCTAAGACTCTGCATATTCAAATTTCCTTTCTTCTCTCTCCCCTTTACATGTGTCGTTCCTGTATCACAGTCCAGCTGCTCTCCCTCCCTCTTTGGGCTCCTTCTTCCTTTTTCCTCACAGGTGTTTTCCCCTAAAAACTTATTACAATGTAATCCTGTCTTGACATTTGATTCTTGGAAGACCTGAAATAATGCACTAGAGGTGGGTTGATTCATTTTTAAGCCAGGAATCCTGGCTCTTACAGCTTCTTTAAGTTCTGCCTGAAAAAAATAAATTGGTTCTTCTTTAGCTTATCTCTCTCTAGTCTCATCATATGAAGCACAAAAAGACAATTAACACCGTAAACACGTTGACCAGAAATGTCCTTAGTCAGATCTATCTGTTCGTAAGGTACATAGTCTATTTTCTATGTTACTGCAGGTGCTAGCTGTGCTTAATTCTTCATCACTCAGTCAGTTCAATCACTCAGTCGCATTCTACTTATTGAGACCCCATGAACCGCAGCACGTCAGGCTTCCCTGTCCATTCCTGGAGTTTACACAAACTCATGTCCATTGAGTCGGTGATGCCATCCAACCATCTCATCCTCTGTTGTACCCTTCTCCTCCTGCCTTCAATTTTTCCCAGCATCAGGATCTTTTCAAGAGTCAGCTCTTCTCATAATGTGACCCAAGTTTTGGAGTTTCAAAGTCAACATCAGTCCTGCCAATGAACACCCAGGACTGGTCTCCTTTAGGATGGACTTGTTGGATCTCCTTGCAGTCCAAGGGACTCTCAAGAGTCTTCTCCAACACCACAGTTCAAAAGCATCAATCCTTCAGTGCTCAGCTTTCTTTATAGTCCAACTCTCACATCCATACATGACTGCTGGAAAAACAATAGCTTTGACTATACGGACCTTCGTTGACAAGGTAATATCTCTGGTTTTTAATATGCTGTCTAGGTTGGTCATAACTTCCCTTCCAACGAGTAAGCATCTTTTAATTTCATGGCTGCAATCACAGTCTGCAGTGATTTTGGAGCCCCCGAAAATAAAGTCAGCCACTGTTTCCACTGTTTCCCCATCTATTTGTCATGAAGCGATGGGACCAGATGCCATGATCTTCGTTTTCTGAATGTTGAGCTTTAAGCCAACTTTTTCACTCTCTTCTTACACTTTCATCAAGAGGCTCTTTAGTTCTTCTTCACTTTCTGCTATAAGGGTAGTGTCATCTGCATATCTGAGGTTTTGATATTTCCCCCAGTAATCTTGATTCCAGCTTGTGCTTCTTCCAGCCCAGTATTTCTCATGATGTACTCTGAATATAAGCTAAATAAGCAGGGTGACAATATACAGCTTTGACATACTCCTTTTCCTTTTGGAACCAGTCTGTTATTCCATGTCCAGTTCTAACTGTTGCTTCCTGACCTGCATATAGGTTTCTCAAGAGGCAGGTCAGATGGTCTGGTGTTTCCATCTCTCTCAGAATTTTCCACAGTTTATTGTGATCTGCACAGTCAAAGGCTTTGGCATAGTCAATAAAGCAGAAATAGATGTTTTTCTGGAACTCTCTTGCTTTTTTGATTATCCAGTGGATGTTGGCAATTTGATTTCTGGTTCCTCTGCCTTATCCAAATCCAACTTGAACATCTGGAAGTTCACGGTTTACATATTGCTGAAGCCTGGCTTGGAGAATTTTGAGTGTTACTTTGCTAGTGTGTGAAATTAGTGCAATTGTGCAGTAGTTTGAGCATTCCTTGGCATTGTTTTTCTTTGAGGTTCAAATGAAAACTGACCTTTTCCAGTCCTGTGGCCACTGCTGAGTTTTCAAAATTTGCTGGCATATTGAGTGCAGCACTTTCACAGCATCATCTTTTAGGATTTGAAATAGCTCAACTGGAATTCCATCACTTCCACCAGCTTTCTTCGTAGTGATGCTTCCTAATGACCACTTGACTTCACATTCCAGGATGTCTGGCTCTAGGTGAGTGATCACACCATCATGATTATCTGGGTTATGAACATCTTTTTTTGTAAAGTTCTTCTGCGTATTCTTGTCACCTCTTCTTAATATCTTCTGCTTCTGTTAGGTCCATACAATTTCTGTCCTTTATCAAGCCCATCTTTGCATGAAATGTTCCCTTGGTATCTTTAATTTTCTTGAAGAGATCTCTAGTCTTTCCCATTCTATTGTTTTCCTCTATTTCTTTGCATCGATTGCTGAGGAAGTCTTTCTTATATCTCCTTGCTATTCTTTGGAACTCTGCATTCAGATGCTTGTATCTTTCCTTTTTTCCTTTGCTTTTCGCTTCTCCTCTTTTCACAGCTATTTGTAAGGCCTCCTCAGACAGCCATTTTGTCTTTTTGCATTTCTTTTTCTTAGGGATTGTCTTAATCACTGTCTCCTGTACAATGTCACGAACCTCCATCCATAGTTCACCAGGCAATCTGTCTATCAGATCTAGTCCCTTAAATCTATTTCTCACTTCCACTGTACAGTCATAAGGGATTTGATTTAGGTCATACCTGAATGGTCTAGTAGCTTTCCCCACTTTCTTCAAGTTAAGTCTGAATTTGGCAATAAGGAGTTCATGATCTGAGCCACAGTCAACTCCCAGTCTTGTTTTTGCTGACTGTAGAGAGCTTCTCCATCTTTGGCTGCAAAGAATATAATCAGTCTGATTTCAGTTTTGGCCATCTTCATCACTACATAACAAGAAATATATTTTCCTCCACTTTCCAATAATAGCTTTTTTCAGTTTATTTTATGCCTTCCTGATAGCCACCTGAAGACTCATTCAAGCATCTACCCATGACCCAGTCATAACGCTAACACCACATAAAGGTAAATATAATGTTTTATATTTTCACTCTATATTTTAGATTTAGTTTTGTCTTTTTTTTTTTAATTTCACTTTTGTTTCATAACTTCACCCTCCCTCAAAATAGCAAACTTCATTCCAATTACTTTGCTGCCTAGAAACCATTCTCAACCTGAGGGTATGAAACCACGACTGTACAATATACACTCATTCACTTTTTTTCTATTACCACGTTCACTGGAGGTCCCAAACTCATCCAGTTTCAAAAAAGAAAGTGCCGGCAAATTTGGAAACATATATTAAAGCTTCACAGAGTCAGACATGACTGAGCAACTGAACAACAACACCACCAAAACTTCTACATATGATATTCATCAGTTCATTACCATTTTGAAAATGTGTAAAATTAATGAGATAAAATATGTGAAGCCAAATAATATTCTAACATCCTGGGGAAAATTTTCAGAAATCTTCAGAGTTATAAAAGTATTAACTAACACTGCCTACATTTAGGATTTTTTCTTCTATGACTCACTATCATTTTTTTCAGTACAAAACAACAATTGTCTTTACACTGCTTCTCTCCTGTACAGTGATGTATATTTGTTCCCGGCTAATAAAACTCCAGTATTTTGGCCACCTTATGCGAAGAGTTGACTCACTGGAAAAGACTCTGATGCTGGGAGGGATTGCGGGCAAGGTAGAAGAGGATGACAGAAGATGAGATGGCTGAATGGCATCACAGACTCGATGGAAGTGAGTTTGAGTGAACTCCGGGAGCTGGTGATGGACAGGGAGGCCTGGCGTGCTGCAGTTCATTGGGTCGCAAAGAGTCGGACACGACTGAGCGACTGAACTGAACTGAACTGAATGAACCTAGTACTTTTCCTACTATCTGCTAATGCAAATCCAAATTTCTCCAACTTTCATTATCTCTGCCTTGAATTTTGATTCTTATTTTTCATTTTCCTTAACACCAATTCTTTATTCCAGAGATTTCACCCTCCCTATGTGCAATCATAATGTCTGAGTCCCCATCACCTTTCCACTTCCGATGAAATGCAATTTGTCTTTATTCACCATCAGTTCAAATCTTATGTTTGCTAAGGAAGGTGAAGGTGAAGTCGCTCAGTCGCGTCCGATTCTTTGCGACCCGGTGGACTGTAACCTACTAGGCTTCTCCGTCCATGGGATTCTCCAGGCAAGAATACTGGAGTGGATTGCCATTTCTTTCTCCAGGGGATCTTCCTGACCCAGGGATCGAACCCGGGTCTCCCGCTTTGGAGGCTGACGCTTTAACCTCTGAGCCACCAGGCTAAACAGATGGTTAAATAGCCAACTTTCCCCCCAAACGATCCACCATCTATAGATCTCATTTTCTTTGATTTCTAAGTCTCCTAGGACATCTCTTTGAATGTCTCAATCTCCTAAATGAGAATGAGACAAATATTCTTATTTATTGTGTGTTACTTAGATTCGACTTCTGGATTGAAAAATTAAATTTTATCTCTTTGGAAGTTTTCATATACTTGATTTTTGTTTTTTCTCATTCATGGTATTGATCTCCTTCTGATGTTTGCTGATCATTAGTTGTGTGCCTTAGTTTTGTGAACAGAATTCTCACATAGTATCCTGGGCTGCCTAATCTCCCTTGAGGGTTGTGACATGTCATTTAAGTTCATTTTAATTGTTGTGGAAAATTTCAGTTGGATGCACTTTTTTTTTTCCAAAGAATTTGCACAAATCCAGTGCCTCTGAGAGTTTCCCTTTTATTTTAGTTGTAATTGTATGTTCACTAATCTGTTTTCACATTTTTTCCCTGTACTTTGTAGATTTGCGGTGGCAATGCAGTGATTTCAATGTGTGCTTGGTCTGCCACTTTGATAGTGAAATTATGCACGGTACACTTTGCTGCCTTTTCATAATTGACATATGTCATATTTTCATCATTTTGGCTTATACAGTAGCTAAAAGGGTATTTAAGTGTGATAGGTACTTAATTAAAGATTTTTGAATGACTAAATGCTTTGGTTTTAACATACAGTTTTATTTTGACACTATCTTGGGATATAGTTTTAAACTGAACTGAAACCACAATATCCTCTAAAAATGCAGTCTACAGGAAAATATATATAACAAGAGGTAAATATAAGAATTAGGTTTCATTTTGGAGAAAACTATAATTTTAGATTCTATCTAGGTTTCTGTAGCCTTTCAGCTCATACTGGTTTATTCCTTTATTCAAAAAAGATTACAGAGTAAATAGTTTTTCAAGTATTGTTCTGGAAGCTAAGTTTGTAGAAATAAAGTGAAAAGCTATCCTGGCATCCACAAGTTTTGAAATGTGTCAGAGCCCTGAGGTATAGCATACCTCCTATTTTCAAGGAAGCAAGTATGGTTGGAACAGGAGTGATGGGAAAAGTACCTGATGATGCAGGCAAGCAGTAATGAGAGAAAAACTGTGTGGAAAATCTTAGGCCATGGTAAATATTTTGGTTTTTACTCTGAGCTATATGGAAGACTATTGGAAGGTTTTATTAGGGGAGTAATGGTATTTTACTTATTGTTTTTGTTTTTTTAGAAGTGTCACCCTGGTTGCTACTATTATAGATGTCAACCTGCTATGCAGATATCAGAATAGAGGGGTAAACACAGAAGCCCGGAATCCAGTTAGGATAATATGTCATTATATAGGCAAGAAATGATGGAGAGTTTGTTCATGAGTAATAGTGACACAAGGTGATAAGAATTGGTTAGACTCTGAGGTATAGACTACACTGCAAAGTCTGAAGAAGAAATAAATTTTGGGAAAAGATCAGTATACATTTTTAAATGTCCCAGGATCAATGCCAGTTTTATTAACTAAAATCATAAGGGTACAAGGAGACTGTTTCAGAATTATTATTATACCCACAAGAGGATCTCTCTCATGCATTTGGATAGAAAGTTCAGTCTTCAAATCTTTACTAGAATGGGTCTGACTTATTGCCAGTGGGGCAAGTACTTCAAATGATATTGTTCCCTGGCCCCTCTAGGCAGTGACCACCCAACTTTACATACTTTTACTATGTCCTATAGCAGTCATTTCAAATTTTTCGTTCCAGGACCCTTTGGCCATCTTAGAAATTATTTAGGACCCTGGGTCAGAAAGCACACAGTAATTTAAATAGGTGAAGTTTATGCAAATAACTATTATAAAACTGTTATTATACAGTAACTATAAAAGAGGAAAGATGACTCAAGTGTTCCCAGAGCCTGATGGGAAAAATGACCAACTTGAAAAGAAAATGATGTTCCCAAGGTTGGGGCTCAGATCTTTAGAAGGTCTGGTGCAATCTACCAGATGGTAGAGAACTTTGCTGAGCTGTCTGAGCAGAGTTGGTTCAGATTCAATGGGCAAGTGATAGGACCCTCTGAGGTACAGGAGAGCTGAAACTAGTTGCCAGGCTCTCAAAAAGAGTCAGAACACCATTATGGGCGCTACTAATGAAAACGTGCTCTACAGGTCTCCCTGTTTATGAATCTGAGATGCTGTGCACAGCCTATGCACTGTGAGATAAAGATTGCGTTGTCTCCTTATTAGAAGTCGGCCTGATTAGACCTCGAGCATGGGAATATATGCAACGGGCTGAAGAGAAGGATTCAGGGAACAGTCACCTGGGCTGGGCTCCAGATCCCAGAGAATCTGAGGGCAATGCTACTGCTGCCTAACATTGAAAGCTACAGTAAGAATGTTCTATAGCAACCTGGCTTTAAAGTCACACCAGAAGCTGGAAAGAAAGCCTCCTCCACCTCTAGTGTCACTCCAGTGGCATTATAGACTGACTGAACTTTCTGCTGCTTGGCAGCAAAGAAATATTTACAAACCACAGCTCCATTCTCACAGCTTAAGGAAAAAAAAATCAGAGTGGAGAGGCAATACACTGATAACTGGCACAAAGCCCCCAGAGAGCTTTTTTTTTATGTGGGATAAACCTATTATAAGACTACAGATGTTTAAAAATATTTTATTAACTTATTTAAACAGGTAATAATAAATCCCCTTCATATTTATACATATGTATGCTCAGTCGCTTCAGTAGTGCCTGACTCTGTGCAACTATAGCCCACCAGGCTCCTCTGTCCATGGGATTCTCCAGGCAAGAATACTGGAATGGGTTGCCATTCCCTTCCCCAGGAGATCTTCCCAACCTAGGGATGTAAACCATGTCTCTTATGTCTCCTGAATTGGCAGATGGGCTCTTTACCACTAGTGCCACCTAGGAAGCCCCATGTTCGCATACACACATATTTTATCAGCAATACTATATTTTTAAAATGGTGGAAAGGGTGATATTATTTCACATCATGAAAATTTCTTTGATGTCTTCTTTAAAAAAAAAATTTGGATTCATATCTGCTTATTCAATCAGTTGCAATGCATTTTTTCAGCTGTATTATATACTGAAAAAATCATTTTCTTCATAAATATATATATATAATAAGTAAAGGACTATATTAATAAACTTTACATATGGTTATAGATAGTCTTCTCTGATACATCATCAATATTCAACAAGAGATAGTTTCTTAAGGCTACTTGCACTATGAAATCTGAAACTCTATCAGTGAACTTTAAACACTACTCCACCAGTATTTGTTGATCAATCTGCATTTTGAATAGATGTTATCAACACATGATTTTATAATATTATATTGGTAATTTGGTAAATACTAGTTCGTTGATTTGTGCAGACATGTTTCATGATATGTTACATATCATGCAATAGTTAGAACTGGACATGGAACAACAGACTGGTGCCAAATAGGAAAAGGAGTACGTCAAGGCTGTATATTATCACCCTGCTTATTTAACTTCTATGCAGAGTACATCATGAGAAACGCTGAACTGGAAGAAACACAACCTGGAATCAAGATTGCCGGAAGAAATATCAATAACCTCAGATATGCAGATGATACCACCTTTATGGCAGAAAGTGAAGAGGAACTAAAAAGCCACTTGATGAAAGTGAAAGAGGAGAGCGAAAAAGTTGGCTTAAGGTCAACATTCAGAAAAAGAAGATCATGGCATCCGGTCCCATCACTTCATGGAAAATAGAAGGGGAAACAGTGGAAACAGTGTCAGACTTTATTTTTGGGGGGCTCCAAAATCACTGCAGATGGTGACTGCAGCCATGAAATTAAAAGACACTCACTCCTTGGGAGGAAAGTTATGACCAACCTAGATAGCATATTCAAAAGCAGAGACATTACTTTGCCAACAAAGGTCAGTCTAGTCAAGGCTATGGGTTTTCCTGTGGTCATGTATGGATGGGAGATTTGGACTGTGAAGAAGGCTGAGCACCGAAGAACTGATGCTTTTGAACTGTGGTGTTGGAGAAGACTCTTGAGAGTCCCTTGGACTGCAAGGCGATCCAACCAGTCCATTCTGAAGGAGATCAGCCCTGGAATTTCTTTGGAAGGAATGATGCTGAAGCTGAAACTTCAGTAGTTTGGCCACCTCATGTGAAGAGTTGACTCACTGGAAAAGACTCTGATGCTGGGAGGGATTTGGGGCAGGAGAAGAAGGGGACAACAGAGGATGAGATGGCTGGATGGCATCACTGACTCGATGGACGTGAATCTAGTGAACTCCGGGAGTTGGTGATGGACAGGGAGGCCTGGCGTGCTGCGATTCATGGGGTCGCAAAGAGTCGGATACGACTGAGCAACTGAATTTGGTAAATACTAGTTCGTTGATTTATGCAGACATGTTTCATAATATAATATTTTAAAAATCACATTAATAGCACCATTGATCTTATCAAAAAATTCTTTAAATATTTTAAAGGTGACAGGCTTGTAATGGCAGATTAAAGGTGTCCAAAAATTTAAGTTTCTCTTGAAAATTCAAATTTATTCTTGTTAGCATATGTTTTCAATGGCTTTTGTTGGCTGTTTGATTTTGAGCAAATACCTGACAAATACCCAAGTCAAAATATCTATAATTTTTGTCACTCTTATGGAAAAATGATGCTCCACGCAAAGAATTTTAGTTCTGTTCACAACAGAATCATACAAGGGCTTCTCCTTCAGGCAAACATACTGCTCTAGTATGCCACAGAAGGACTTTATGTATTCATCCCATTTCGTCACTCAGAAATTAAAATGTATACTCAAAGTTTGAGATTTAATAAAATTAATACATTTTACAACTTCTCCTAGGACATTTACAAGTGAAATTGTCATTGCTGCACTGCAAAATTGTAGCAGTTAAAAATACAATGATTACTGGTATATGTGTGATTCCTATTAAGGCACCAGTAAGTTTACTCACCGGAGAAGGCAATGGCACCCCAACTCCAGTACTCTTGCCTGGAAAATCCCATGGACGGAGGACCCTGGTAGGCTGCGGTCCATGGGGTTGCTAAGAGTTGGACATGACTGAACAACTTCACTTTCACTTTTCACTTTCATGCATTGGAGAAGGAAATGGCAACCCACTCCAGCGTTCTTGCCTGGAGAATCCCAGGGACGGGGGAGCCTGGTGGGCTGCGGTCTATGGGGTCGCACAGATTCGGACACGACTGAAGTGACTTAGCAGCAGCAGCAGCAGTTTTACTCACCGTTGCGATGGTCTCCCTTTTTTGCACTCTCATGGCTCTTTCAGTGTACACCTTTTAGTATGTACACCTCTTTTACCCTCAAATTATTACCAATCGTGTTTCTGCCTCAGCCATACTTCCAAGATTCTTGAAGCCAGGATTTATATGTGATTTGACTCTATTCTCCAATACACCTGTCCCAGTGAGTTCCATATAGCAGTAGTCTAATACACATTTTTCAATGGGTAAGTTAATATTTTTTCTTTGTTAAAAGGAGACAATATACGTTTTAATCTTGTTGATAATTATTCCCACTGAACCCTTCTCTTGTTATATGCAATGTCAAACTGAATTTCATATTTACTAATATATAAGAATAATCATTTGCCTTACAAGAATATGCAAGGGTGATTTTATATTAAGATTGTTTTACTTCTCTGTATCCCTTGTGAAAATGAAGCTCTTTGCAGGGAAGGAATATGTTTCGTTTCTCATTCTCAAAGTTCAGTCTCTAGCACAATATCTGGTATGCATGAGTTATTACAAATTAATTGTTGATGAATAAATGCATAAATAACTGATTTTCAGGTGAAAAGATTTTTCACACATAAAGAAGAAAAGCAACAAACAGTGCTAGAATAACTAAACATCCACACACACAAAAAAATGGAAATCTAGACACAGACCTTAAACCACTAAGAAAAATTAATTCAAAGTAAATAACACAGCTATATGCAAAATGTAAAACTATTGAACTTTTAGAAGATAACAGAATAAAATCTAGATGACTTTGGGTTTGGTGATGACTCTTTAGAAAAAACACTAAAGGCAAATTCAGTGAAAGAAATAATTGATAAACTGGACTTAGAAAATTCTACAGTGTGAAAGACACAGTCAAGACAATGAAAATATAGACTGACAGAAAATATTTGTAAAAAGCATATATGATAAAAGATAATTATCAAAAACATTCAAAGAACTCTTGAAACTCAACAGTAAGAAATCACTTGATTAAAACATGGGCCAAAGACCTTACCAGATACCTCACCAAAGAAGGCAATACAGGTGGCAAGTAAGCATATTAAAATATGCTCCATATCATATGTCATAAGACATGTAAAGTAAAACAACCAAGGTATGCCACTACCTATCTATTAGAATGAACAAAATCCCAAACACTTGACAACACAGAAAGGTGATGAAGATGGGGGGCAATGGGAAGCCTCAGTCATCAGCTAGTAAGAATGTAAATGTTACAGCCATTTTGAAGACAGTTTGGCAATTTCTTGCAAAACTAAACATATCCTTAATCATATAATCCAGCATTTATGTGACCTGGTATTTACCCAAAGTTAAAATTTTATGTCTTTTCAATAACCTGTATACAAATGTTTAACATCAGCTTTATTCATAATTGCCAAAACTTGGAATCAATAAAGATGTCCTTCATAAGGAAATTGATAAATAAACCATCTTACATCCAGACAATGGGATATTGTTCAGCACACACAAAAAAATGAGCTATTAAGCCATTAAAAGATGTTGAATTTTTGAGGTGAGAAACCTTAGTGGGGTGTCATTTCCAACTCCAGGGGATCTTCCTGGCCCAGGGGTTGAACCTGTGTTTCTTTCATCTCATGCATTGGCAGGTGGATTTTTTAGCCTTAATACCACCTGGGAAGCCCAAAAGACATGGAGGAAACTTAAATGTCTATTACTAAGTGAAAGAAGCCAATCTAAAAAGGCCTTATACTCTGTGTGTTCAACTAAATGGTTTTCTAGAAAAGGCAAAACTATGCAGACAGGAGAAAAATCATTGATAGCTATGGGGAGGGAAGCATGAATGCACAGAGGACTTTTGGGCAGTAAACCACTCTTTATAATACTATAACAGTGAATACATGTCATTATACATTTTTCCATTCCTATAGAATGTATAGAGCATGAACCCACTGTACACTTGACGATGGAGTCTTAGTAATAATAATATGTCAGTGTATTATTAGTAACAAATGTACCATTTTTTCCCAATATTTATAATAAGCATGTGTTGGGTACAGGTGGTATTGGAAAATCTCTGCACTTTCTGCATAATTTTGCTGTGAACTTAAAACTGCTGTAAAAAATAAAGTCTAGTTAAAAAGGAAAAGAAGAAAAAAGGGACTTTCCTTGTATGCTAGCATCCACTGAATATGATCCATACTGTATATGTGGCAAAACACATACAGAAAATTTTATATTTTTCCTTGAGAAAGATCAGTTATAAGTATAAGGTATAGATGTATAAACCATTTCCTCCACTTATTATTGTTTCATTTATGCTAATATTATTACATTTCAACTTTTGACATTCAGATGCATAATATATGAATACAAACAGATGGAAGGATTGATAATAAGTTGAACACTTGGATAGCTTGATCACACTGCTGCTGCTGCTGCTGCTAAGTCCCTTCAGTCGTGTCCGACTCTGCGCAACCCCACATACAACAACCCACCAGGCTGCCCCATCCCTGGGATTCTCCAGGCAAGAACACTGGAGTGGGTTGCCATTTCCTTCTCCAATGCATGAAAATGAAAAGTGAAAGTGAAGTCGTTCAGTCATGTCCAACTCTTCACAACCCCATGGACTGCAGCCTACCAGGCTCTTCCATCCATGGGATTTTCCAGGCAAGAGTACTGGAGTGAGTTGCCATTATTAAAATTATAAAAGTGACGATAGCTAACATGCATCAACTGTGTACTATGAATTGTGCCAGATACTCAATATTAATTGAATCATTTACTTTTCTCAGCAACCATGTGAAGAAGGTTATATAAGTATTTCTATTTTCACAAAAAGAAACTGAAACATAGAAAAATCAAGTAATTTAGAGCGAGTCATATAGCTAGAAATTAGAGCCAGGGTCTGAACTCAAGTGAACTAATTCCATCGTGCTTTAAATACTATGAAATAATGTCACCCTCTCCACAAAAATAATCATTAAGTATCATTAAAAAGATATTTTGCTAAACACTCTAAATCAGACACTATCTAACTTTTTAATGGGTTTTAGCCTAAAATGCCCACTGCGCAACAATGTGTAACTGGGACTTGTATTGGCCTTAATAGCTTGTTTTACATGATGGTATAAAATTAAATGACTACAATGATTTACGTTCCACTGACTTATCTCCATTGCTATTGTTACAGTCTAACAACCTCTTTTCATACCACTAGTTTCAGGAATTCTCTAGGGGTGTTAAATACATTTATTAAGAACATCTTCTCCCATCAGTCATTAAAAGTTGTGATGGTTAATTTTACGTGTCAAGTTAGAAGGTGTCTTTGGAAAGATTAACATGAAAATAAGTATAGTGTGGGTAAAGCAAAATGCCCTTCTTATTGTACCTGGGCCTCATCAGTTAAACAGAAAGACTTGCCTCCTGGCGCCACAGACAGTTCTCTTGTAGCCCTCATTTGGATTTCCTCTGCACCATCAGCTCTCCAGCCTTGTCTGCCCACACTTCAGATTTTTGACTTTGCATCTCTAAATGTGTGAGCCAATTCCTTGTAATAAATCTATGTCCTTCCTTCCTTCCTACCTCCCTCCCCGCCTCTCTCTCTTTCCCCTTACTTGTCTTTCTTTCTTTCTCTAGAGAACCCTGACTAACACATCAGGACCCTATCATCAATGACCTAGCCTGGCATGGTGTCCAAGCTACACGGTGATCTGTAGCACAGTGGAGCCAAAGGCTACTGCCTATCATGCAGTATTCTGCCAGACTGCTCCCAAAGCAGAACTGTTTACACTTCAATGTTTTGCACAGTATTTCAGTATAATTTTTTTTTATAGTCTCTTTTTCCCTCTCTATTCTTCCCTGGTGGCTCGGGTGCTAAAGAATCTGCCTGCAAAGCCGGAGACATGGGTTTGATCCCTGGGTTGGAAAGATCCTCTGGAGAAGGAAATGGTAACCCACTCCAGTACTCTTGCCTGGAAAATCCCATAGGTGGAGGAGTGTGGTAGGCTACAGTCCACGGGGTCGCAAGGAGTTGGACGCAACTGAGCAACTTTGCTTGCTTTGCTTTCCCTCTCTGGGCTCTCCATGGGCTCTACTGAAAGGACTCATTATGGTTTAATCAGATTCATGACTCTCCTTCTACAATGATGACTGTTGTTTTCACAGTCAGCTCTCATATCCAGGTGCTTCTCTTGGGATGAATTATCTCCCTCTGTCAGACTGACCTGTTTCACTATTTACCAAGATTTACACAAGACAATTCTGCTCCCAAATGGAGTTTTTCCTAAGGATCTCTTCAGATGCCATGCAAAGGAAATTCTGTTAGAGATGTCCTATTGAAATGCCATGAATGCCTAGACATGACTAAATCCCAACAATGGTAGTATTTCTGCAGCCTGTGATGTCCTCACATTTACTTTAATTCCCCTGGCTTTCATATTCTATGGGAAAATAAGCCCTCTTGCACCCTCCTTTAATTTGACCAAGATATTAATAAGCATGAAACACTAAAAGTCTCACTAATTTCACATATGAACATGGGGGGCTATAATTTATTTCAATCTTGCTTGTATAGGAAGAGTCCTCTGCATAAGGAATAAGGTAATATTCTACCCTTGCATGAGACAGTGACTTAGTAAACGTGTACAATGTGTGATCTAACTAGTAAGCATATATTTATGAAAACATAAGGGGAAAAAATGCTATCTGAACTATCCAAAAACAATGAGCATATGCAATGGAATGATAATATCATATTAATTATCATTCCATAAGGAGATGAAATTGAAAATAGAAAGTAAAAAAATAGAAGAATATGTAATCAAAAAAAAAAAAAGAAAAGATCTAATTCCGTTGAAACTAAACAATAACGGCTAATTTGGGTTTAACTACATAAGGTCACAGGAGTATTTCTGGTTTTCTTCCTATAATTAAGTCTTCTAGAAAAGAGGTGGAAACTCAGAACCTATGTGAGAAGACAACGCACTTAGCACACTAGAAGATAAAAAGATTGTCCAGACATTAATGCAACGTCTCTACTACCTAGGCATTATCTGTCTTAGAACAATAGCCACCTAGTCAATGACTCATCAAAACCAAATGTGTTAAGTGTACAATAAATTAGCAATAGATCAAAAGATTCTCCTTAAACCCACTGGTATTAAGAACAAAATTATTAAATTTGAGTTAGAAAATAAAATATAATTTGAAAAATTTACTACAGTTATCAGCTGTAAGGAGTTTCTAAATGAGCCAATCTCAGTCATCCATTGTTCAACCAAAGTACATCATGTCTCAAGAGCCATGTCTACTCAACTGAAGGGTGACTTTTGGGTAATTTCAGGAGGTAACAGTGCTGCAGGTCTGATTGTGAGTTAAGTTGAACTTCTACCACATTAATATTGGATGTGGCAGTATCTAACCGACATCATGGAGGGAACACTTTCTTGTTACTGAATTATCTGCTCAAAATTAAATCTCCAAGTAGTACTGTTAAAACTATTAGCTAGAGAACAATGTTTTTTTATGAAAATCTGTTCATGGTTCTGTGTGCTTAAACTTCCAGATCTGAAAGTTACCCTTCAAATTAACCCAATTAAATTAACTTAATAACAACTGAAAGATAATATGCTAGTTTTGAACTTCTTCTTAGAGTTAATTTTGCACCACAAAATTTAGCACACAGTGATAGATTTTTAAAAATAGCATTTGAGTGTAGCCTAGAAATAAACTTCCTTTTCTTTTGTAACAGAAACTAGTTTTTGTCCCAATATTTTAAAGATTTCTTGTTCTCTCTACATGAGTAAATGAGGGGTCAAGTATATTCTTTGTGGATGAAAAATGTTCAAAAGCATTATTTAGCTTTTCTACATATATTTCCCAGTCTTTCATAACTAAAATAATGTTTTGCTGTTGTTGTTTTTCAAATGCTCATTCTTAACTACAAGTAGCATCATCAATAACATTTCTAATTTTAATCTTTTCTAATCATTGGAAAGATTATCAAGTAGAAAATGATGATGATATTTCTGCAAATGGGAACAATACCAAAATATCTCATTTTTGCCTCTCATCACTTTCCTCTTAGTATTTATTTATGGCCTCTTTGGATTAGTGGTATCATGCTTTATGGCAGGTACTATTGGCCACTCACCTAATTGCCATTCTTCCCCAGTTTTTTCTCTGTTAATCTAACCATGGATTTACTCAGAAATCAGGCAGCCACCTGCTTTAAAAAGGTGGGCTCCTTTTAAATCTATCTATGGTGTGAATCTCAGTTAATAATATCATGGCAATTCTACCCGTCCCAATTCTGTTGAATTAGGGTGGATTTTATTATGCAATTTCAGAAAAGAACAGTGTGTAGGAAAGCTTCCAGGGTTTCTGGAATCCTCTTGGAAAGATCCACATACACTTTGCCACTTTTGGCATTCAAATGGTGATTTGAGGGTGCGGGTGATGAGAGCTACTCAGTTATTGCAACACCAGAGGGCTAAAGAGGACTTAAATTGACAGGCTGAGGATGTTTGCACAGAGATATTAAAGAACTTGGTAGTTTGATGACTTCATTGAGCCACTAATTTAATGAACTCTGAAATTTCCTCCCTAAGGAATCCTGTTATATGAGGCCATGTACCTTATTGTCGAAATAATCTTGAGCTGGATGTGATACTAATTGATACTGAAACAATTCTAATTGATAAATTTTAAATTTAGGACTCATGCATATATACTACCTGTTTTCACTATAGTTCAAGGATCGTTATTCTGGAAATGAAATGTTGAATCCCTGCTCTCAGAGAGACCAAACATTCTGCTGAGTTGGGCACTATGTTTAAAATGTAAGAGGGTGAAAAATGTTGAATTAATTAGACTTTAAATTGAGGTACCATTTTGGAAGAGCTAAAATTATATATATTACATATTCTTATACATTCCTCAGCGATCAATGCAAAGAAAGAGGAAAACAACAGAATGGGAAAGACTAGAGATCTCTTCAAGAAAATTAGAGGCACCAAGGGAACATTTCATGCAAAGATGGGCTCGATAAAGAACAGAAATGGTATGGACCTAACAGAAGCTGAAGATATTAAGAAGAGGTGGCAAGAATAAACAGAAGAACTATACAAAAAAGATCCTCATGACCAAATAATCACGATGGTGTGATCACTCACCTAGAGCCAGACATCCTGGAATGTGAAGTCAAGTGGGCCTTAGAAAGCATCACTACAAACAAAGCTAGTGGAGGTGATGGAATTCCAGGTGAGCTATTTCAAATCCTGAAAGAAGATGCTGTGAAAGTCCTGCACTTAATATGCCAGCAAATTTGGAAAACTCAGCAGTGGCCACAGGACTGGAAAAGGTCAGTTTTCATTCCAATCCCAAAGAAAGGCAATGCCAAAGAGTGCTCAAACTACCACACAATCGCACTCATCTCACACGCTGGTAAAGTAATGCTCAAAATTCTCCAAGCCAGGCTTTAGTAATACGAGAATCGTGAACTTCCTGATCTTCAAGCTGCTTTTAGAAAAGGCAGAGGAACCAGAGATCAAATTGCCAACATCCACTGGATCATGGAAAAAGCAAGAGAGTTCCAGAAAAACATCTATTTCTGCTTTATTGACTATGCCAAAGCCTTTGTCTGAGTGGATCACAATAAACTGTGGAAAATTCTGAAAGAGACGGGAATACCAGACCACCTGACCTGCCTCTTGAGAAACCTATGTGCAAGTCAGGAAGCAACATTTAGAACTGGACATGGAACAACAGACTGGTTCCAAATAGGAAAAGGAGTACATCAAGGCTGTATATCTTCACCCTGCTTATTTAACTTATATGCAGAGTACATCATGAGAAACACTGGACTGGATGAAGCACAAACTGGAATCAAGATTGCTGGGAGAAATATCAATAACCTCAGATATGCAGATGACACCACCCTTATGGCAGAAAGTGAAGAGGAACTAAAAGCCTGTTGATGAAAGTGAAAGTGGAGAGGGAAAAAGTTGGCTTAAACCTCAACATTCAGAAAACGAAGATCATGGCATCCGGTCCCATCACTTCATGGGAAATAGAGGGGAAACAGTGGAAACAGTGTCAGACTTTATTTTGGGGGGCTCCAAAATCATTGCAAATGGTAACTGCAGCCATGAAATTAAAAGACGCTTACTCCTTGGGAGGAAAGTTATGACCAACCTAGATAGCATATTCAAAAGCAGAGACATTGCTTTGCCGACTAAGGTCCGTCTAGTCAAGGCTATAGTTTTTCCAGTGGTCATGTATGGATGTGAGAGTTGGACTGTCAAGAAAGCTGAGCGCTGAAGAATTGATGCTTTTGAACTGTGGTGTTGGAGAAGACTCTTGAGGGTCCCTTGGACTGCAAAGAGATCCAGCAAGTCCATTCTGAAGGAGATCAGCCCTGGGATTTCTTTGGAAGGAATGATACTAAAGCTGAAACTCCAGAAATTTGGCCACCTCATGCGAAGAGTTGACTTATTAGAAAAGACTCTGATGCTGGGAGGGATTGGGGGCAGGAAGAGAAAGGGACGACCGAGGATGAGATGGCTGGATGGCATCACTGACTCGATGGATATGAGTCTGAGTGAACTCTGGGAGTTGGTGATGGACAGGGAGGCCTGGCGTGCTGCAATTCATGGGGTCGCAAAGAGTTGGACATGACTGAGCGACTGAACTGAACTGAACTGATACATTCTTTGCCTTATAAACACTTTAGACAAACTATAATGTGTCAATATTATGCAAATTGTGAGATCTGTAATCTAGAAGTCTCACGAAACTTTCAGAGAACAACTAGGAAACTGTGAAACTCTTTGTTAGAACAAATATCCTTTTGATTAATGCTCTAGTGCATAATTCTAACTCTCCTGAGTCATTTTAACAAGAAAGCACTTAAGTTTTCAACTAGTTGGCCAGTCAAATTAGCATCAGGTCCTGGACAGTAAAGAATCCATCTGCAAAGCAGGAGACCTGGGTTTGATTTCTGGGTCAGGAATATCCTTTGGAGAAGGAAATGGCAACTCACTCTGGTATCTTTGCCTGGAAAATCCCATGGACAGAGGAGCTTGGTGGGCTACAGTCCATGGGGTCGAAAAGAATCGAACACAACTGAGCAACCAACACTTTAACTTTAACCATATAAAGTATAAACCACTAGCATAAATCTATCTAGTACCTATGTGTGTACATGAACCCATATCTGCAACAGAGTCTTTCTATTAATACTAGAGAAGATTGTGAACTAAGATTTCAGAGCGCTGCATTGAAAAAAAAAAAAAAAAAGCTTCTCATTGATTTAAATTTCTAGCCAGTGACAATTATTACATGAGACAGGTGTATTTTATTTTTTATTTTTTTAAAACAACTGATTATTGATTTATTAAAAAGGTTGATTAACACAAGTTCCCAATCCTGAACCCCCTCCCACCTCTCTCCCCATATCATCTCTCTGGGTCATCCCAGTGCACCAGCCCCAAGTATCCTGTATCCTGTATCAAACCTAGACTGGCGATTCGTTTCTTACATGATAGTATACATGTTTCAGTGCCATTCTCCCAAATCATCCCACCCTCTCCCTCTCCCACAGAGTCCAAAAGTCTGTTCTATACATCTGTGTCTCTTTTGCTGTCTTGCATACAGGGTTATCATTACCATCTTTCTAAATTCCATATATATGTATTAGTATACTGTATCAGTGTTTTTCTTTCTGGCTTACTTCACTCTGTATAATCAGCTCCAGTTTCACCAACCTCATTAGAACTGCTCATCCAGATATTTTAAATGAATGACAAATAACTGAATTTTTAAAAAGTCTTTTAGATTTAAGTCTTACAATGTTCTTTTTTTTTATTTTATTTATTTTTTTATTTTTTAAATTTTAAAATCTTTAATTCTTACATGCGTTCCTGAAGTAATATAATACTGCCTCAACCTCAGCACCAGAATCAAGTCAGCTGAAATGAATGAAGAAGTAACATTTTAAATTCACATATTCATAATTTGTAAGGTTTAATAGTATACAAATATTATATTTAGAACATCATTTGTAATATCTATACTTCTTTTTCCATGAGCAACCAAAATTTTGCATTAAAATAATTATTGTTAAAGACTTGAAATTTGAAATGCAGTTATTAACTCACTTATCTTCTCTTAGAATCATCTGAAATCTCCTGTAATTTATCCATGCAATTTCAATGTAGTTCACTTAAAAAACCTTTTTGCAAAATGAAATCCTTTTAGATTAAACTTTCCACAATTGTTGCTTTCACAGTTTTAGCATATAGCATAACTTTGATTGAAAAAAGAGAGCCTCAAACTTTCACCCCTGCACTATGGGTTCAGTAAAAAGTTACCAGTAAGTTGCTTATTCTCTTCTATATAAATTGGAAAAAAAGAAAAGACAGTGGATATATTTAGACTCTTCTAAGAAAGTTGATTACTTCGGTATGCTAGTGGATCTGTTTGATTCAAAGTATAAGGTAGGAGTATATGCTATATACAACTTCCCTGCTTTTTTGCTCAATCCTTATTAATTTCATCTACTATAATTACTTAATGACAAATAATCACTGAAGACTATTGATCTTCCTATTTGAAGGACTGATGCTGAAGCTGAAACTCCAGTACTTGGCCATCTGATGAGAAGAACTGACTCACTAGAAAAGACGCTGAGGCTGGGAAAGATTGAAGGAAGGAAAAGGGGACGACAGAGGATGAGATGGCTGGATGGCATCACCAATTTGATAGACATGAGTTAGAGCAAGCTCTGGGAGTTGGTGATGGACAGGGAAGCCTGGCATGCTGCAGCCCATGGGATCACAGAGAGTCGGACATGACTGAGCAACTGAGCTAAACTGAACTGAATTGATCCTTCAAATCCCTTAGTTCTCTTTCAGCAATTTATTCATATTTTATAACTTGGGCTTCCCTGGTGGCCCAGGGATAAAGAATCTGCCTGCCAATACAGGAACCATGGGTTTGATCACTTCCTCAGGAAGATACCCTGGAGAAGGAAATGACAACCCACTCCAGTATTCTTGCCTGACAAATCCCATGCACAGAGGATCCTGGCAGTGTACAATACAAGGAGAAGCAAACGAGTCTGACATGACCTAGCGACTAAACAATAATTTTGTAACTTACTTTAATTTCTCAAGTGTACTTTGGTATATTTGCTGAATGTCTACATGGACAAACTAATCATCAAGTGATGTAATAAGGAGGCCATCATGCTAGCATCTCAGAGAAAGTCAGTCAGTACAGAGTAGGCTATGCTGTGCTAACAAACATCCCCAAGGTCTCTGTTTTAACAATAACAACAACAACAAAAATATCTACTGCTCCCTTGAACATAATCTATTATAGATTGGAGCTAATGTTCAGATAACTAGGGCCCCATCAATTGAGACTGCAGTGATCTTACAGCTCTACCATATCAGCATGAGGTCTTGTCTGCTGTTGCCTTAGGTGAAGGAGAACTAGAGAGTTGTGTGCTGGCTTTTCCCAGCATTGGCTGGAAGTGACACACAGCAATGCTTTCCATAGTCCACAGGCCAGAGAGCATCACACGGTCAGGAGGAACACATATGTGGCGGTGCAGATGGAATGTTTGGCAAATGCAACTCTGGATTCCACTGCAGGAATCTGAAACTATCTGTGCTTTTATAATAACAGCAACAACAACAAATTCTGCTAACATCCCGGAAAGGAGTAAGAATAAACAAGTTGAGGCCATAATAGATGTAATTAGTTATTACTTATTGAACTGAAACCTTTCTGATTTATTGATTTTTATATTTTCTAAAGTAGGAAATAAGTTAAACTTTAGATTTGGTGAACAAAGAAGTGTTAATAGATCAGATATTAAATATATGCTAATCTTCCACTTATTCTCCCTTTCTTTTATCTTTTATTTATATTAAATTCATAGAACAAAATTCAAAGAACAAAAACTTAAGAAAAAGATTTAAAAAGCATACATTTATATATTTAAAAACATACATTTTCTAGATAGGTTTAGTAAAGTATGACTTTTACATCTTCAATGTAGCTTATGATTATAGATCTCATTCCAACTCTCTATAAGAGAGAAAATCAAGGAAGCTCATAGAGTTGAATGAGCACCATTACTCTTGACTTTAAACACACAACCAGCTCTATGCCTTTGGAATCCAAATCCTACACTCATATCTCACTTTTATCTTAAATATTTCTATGTTGTATATATCTCACTAGATTGAGATTCACTTAAGGTCAAGAAAGAGCTTTTTGGCATACACTTGATCTACATTATAATGGATTTATTACTTCTTTGATACAAGTGATATGACCAGGAATTCACAGACTTAGACACTCTAAAGTTCAAATGAGGCACTGGGATATATTCACACTTATGTATATACACTGATGACATCAAGTCCAGTTTCAATAGCTTGAGAGATATCTGACATTTATTACTGTTTAACATTCATTCCTCTATTATAAATCCCTAGGTTTCCAGTATAAATCACTGATGATAGAAAGAAGAGAAATATAAGGATGGGAGAGACCCTGTTCTAGGCATGATGCTTGCATTATATTATCTAGTAGTCACAACCATATTGACAAATAAGTTAACTAACTCAGAGAAGTAACTCTCCAAAGTCAGTGTTAAAGCTTATCTAATTCTAAACGCTGTGTATTTCCTCAATTCCACAATGACCTTCTGACAATGAAATATTTAGCAGTTTAGCAAATAAACATCATGGAAACTGCAGTTCCTATATCTCTTCCTTTCCTCTTTTCTTGACATACTATTTACTTTCATATTGGATAAGGCTTTTATCCACATATACCAACAGTAAGCCCATCAGCTGATTTACTTTGTTAAATAATGTAATAGGGCATGTGGATGACTGTTATTTTCCCTAGAATAGGCTTCTGCATTTTTCTTACTTGATTAAAAGCAATCAAGTATTCCTTTTCTCAGGCTAGGTAAACATGTTTTGGGGAATCTTTAAGTTTGTGAGAATTGTTATACATGTTACACGTGTACCAAATATTCTAAAATGGAGTATATTCTGGAACTGTAAGAGGAAAGGGCCTACTATGTTGTTCAGTGAATTTTCCAGCCCTCTCTCTATTCCAAAAGAGACTTTCTTGTAGAAATTTCTTTGCAGTTTCTTCACTGGAGGTCAGAGACATACCTGACAGCAAAGAGACTTCAAATATTTTTTTTAATTTATTCATTCAGTTCATATATATTTATTGAATTTTTCAGAGCCAGAAATTGTAGGTATTATGTACAATGGAAAGCATATTTACTGTTTTCTTTCAATTTACAGTCAGAAAAGATGGAGCAGATAGAAACAGGAGATGGGAAGTAGAAAGAGTACTTATCTCCTATCGATTCAACATAACAAAATGAACAATTTCAATGTTCTAATAGAATTTTCAATTCAAGGACAGTATGACAAAGAATACATTGAAAGTCTTTTATTGTAACAGTCTTGGCTCTTCTTCAGCTCCCTAAGTCTTGGATCATACTCTGGATCACAGGAAGAAGCCAAATACTCTTTCTATTCACTACCCACATTACTGGTGTCAAGTTTATGTGTCAGTCTTTTACCCTTGTCTTTCCATCTAAGCAGCAGTTTGTTTAGTCAATAAAACTTGTTATTAATTTGAGGAGGGGGCTGGGGTGGAAAGGAGACAAAAATATTTAAGTAGATCTTTATGCTGAATGGGAAGTAACTTTTTGGTATAAACTTGATCTGTGTTCTAGGGGTTACTTATTTCTCAAAGGTGATCTTACCAGGAATTTACCACCTTATATAATCCAAAAGTGTAAGGAAGCTCCAGGATGTGTATATATACATTGACCTCATTAGGTTCAGGTTCAATATTTTTTAGCCAGGGTAAAGAAGTAGCCAGAAGGCAGTTTAAAATACAGAAGACGTTTTCAAAAAAATTAAAACAAAAACAATTACAGACGACATTTCTGATTATTGTCTCTGGGTATAACTTGAATGGACTTCCCTGGGCTAGTCAACTGTTCCTGTATGCATTTGAGCTTAAGTTGGATTCTAACCCATTATGGATGTTGTCAAGGGGTTCAAGCTTTACACATATAACTGGACCATTCTAATGAGTCCATCCTAAGATTTGCAGGGTCAGAAAATCCCAAAGTCATACAAAAATAAAGATTTAGAAAATACTTCTTCACTAGTATAGAAGAAACAAATTTTATATTAAACTTGAAAAGAAACAGCACAGTCCATCTGTAAGAACATATATACTTTGTTAAGTTAAAAATCTCTAAACATCAAATTGAATGTATTTATAATTAAAACATGCCCTCATACTTTTGTGTTGACGTTTATAATTTGGATGTAACTGAAGCCTACTTTCAATTGGAAAACTTAATAAAACAACCACAGTAAGAACTGTCATGGTTTTTTTTTTTTTTATTTCTGAATCAAAGGTGAAATTTGTGTCTTTTCCTCTGCAACTGAGTAGTCTTTGTGCCTGCCTGGAAGAAAAGAACGTGGTGGAAGTGATGCCTTATGACTTCCAACGTTAGTTTAGGAAAGACCATGCACATTCTGCTGTTTCTCTTGGGACACTGGCCTGAGGGCATTAAGCTGTCATGTAGGAAGTCTCACTACTCTGAGCAGCTCTATGAAGATAGAAAACAGGTAAAGAGTTACAGGCTTCCTCACAGAACTCAGCACCAGATGCTTGTAGAAAGTCTTCCCTATGTCCCAGTCCTACCCTGAGACTGGCTTGGCTGAGTCCTTCCAACCTCCACATTTGTGAGCATATCAATGGTTGCTACTCTACTGGTTTGGAGTAGTTTGTTATGCATGGACATCTCACTATCATGCCTTTATAAAATGATTACCTTGAAAAGGGAAAAATTCTGTCAATTAATTCTGTTTTTTTATTTTCTCAGCTCTAAAGAAGGTACATTTTGGGGACTACATGAACTGTAGTTCATGTGTGAATTTAAATAATAGACCTTTCCCTTTATTGTTAGTTTGTAATATATGATATATTAAGTGCAAACAATAATATATGTGTATATGTATCTATCTAACTGTCCAAATATTAATCAAATCCTGTGTTAAAGTGTTTCATTATGAAAGTAAACTCTATGCTGCTGAGAAAAATAAACAGCTTAGCTCAATCAGAAGCCAGCAATAGATAACCATCCCTAGAAGCAACGAATGACAACAACAACAAAAAAGAATAGTGAGCAAGTGCCAGAATTATTTGTGGAGATGTAAGGTTTGTTAAGAGAGTCCCTTCCCATCTGACGCTATCCAAATGACACTTCCCTTTCAACGTGTCATAATACTAACGAGAGTTTAAAGAATTAAAATTTCTCTAAGCTTTTAAAGCTCTAGCATATTAACATACAGATGAAATCTAATTGTTATTATTTATTCATTTCATGTAAGGCAAAGATACTATTTTAATATATTTATCTATTATTAATTAATCAAAATTTGAAAAAAAATAACATTTTAGTTTTCTAGTTTGCATGTTACAATGACATAATTCCTAATAAAAACATTAAAATATCTTATGTGAAAGTAACACTAAAACAAAGAAAGTGAAAGCGAAGTCGCTCAGTCGTGTCCGACTCTTTGCGACCCCATGGACTATAGCCTACCATGTTCCTTTGTCCATGGGATTTTCCAGGCAAGAGTACTGGAGTGGGGTGCCATTTCCTTCTCCAGGAGATCTTCCAAACCCAGGAATTGAACACAGGTCTCCCGCATTGTAGGCAGATGCTTTACCATCTGCACCACTGGGGAAGTTTACTTCTATTGCACTGTTTTGTAAATTCTAGGTTCACAGTAAAGTAGAAAAGAGGTAACATATATATGCTTCCCTATGTGATATTCGGTATCTTCCAAATATATTTGAAAGAAAAATGGGCATGAACTTTGAACAATAAATATACTTTGCATATGTAGAAGGAATTTATATTATTTTTTAAAATAAATTAATGTTATAAAATGCTATAAAAATGAGAATACCTCAAATAATATAATTTCATTTCTTTAAAAATTTCTTACCAAAAGTTAGTAGCTATAAACTTTAGTTTTCCTGTGCAAACCCATTTTAATGTATAGCCTGTGCATGTTGTTATATTTTATTTGATGTTATTATAATCTTGTTAATTGAATATATTCCCCATAAAAATATTTAAATGATTGATGAGATTAGTTCTCATCAACATTTTCTCTGGGACCTCACTGACATTTCTGCTTCACATAACAGTGACTTCAAATGAACACAATTTTAGTAAAAATTCCTAATTTGAAAGACACATTACTTTGTAAACCAAAATTTATCCTCAAATGAATTAATAGGTATTGTCCTAAAACCTTTCTTTCATTCTTATAGGAATTAATGGAATCTGTTTTATAAGAGGAACAAGAGATTATTTATAACAGTAAAAAAAACAGGATGATAAATATGAATAATGTCAAAGTTTAAAGACCACAACTAACGTTAATTACCCATTCCCAAGTGATTATTAGAATTAAAAAAGGAAACAAAAACTGAAATTTCATTACATGACATTCTTATAGTATAAGTTGTACAGAACAACAGTATAAGAGTGCCTCCAAGTGGTATTTGTCAAAATTCCATATGAAAAATTAAAATACAAGATGTGAAATTTAAGCTTTAATAATAACAGACTCTAAAAAAAAAAATCCCTCTTTACTTTCTGTGTACTTATGCTCTAATCTTCATATTTAAGATTCTATTTAGTATAAATCCATATAATTAAGTACTCTCAATCCCATTAAACTTTAGAAATACAGACTACTTTCAATACATTAATTATACTGTCTTGATATAGTGTTTTGATGGCTGGCATGTAAACATTTCATTTCCATTAAATTTGTACCGTATAATTTGTGTTGTTTTAGTTATACTATGCCTCTCTTTTCAGTACTCTTAGAAATATCAACCATATTTACTAAACCTTAAAGGAGAAGAGGGACAAAAGACTTGTCTCCGTCCACAGAATCCTAGACTTGCAGTATTATCCAATTCTTCCTCTCTACTTTACAATTAAACGTAGGAGTTTAAGCAATTTATCCAAGGTCACCAAGGTTAGTGACTTAGCTAATGGAATCTGTCTCCCCAAACTTGTAATTCAGGACTCTTTCAAATGTATTTACTATGACATCACAAACAGAGCTTTCCTACATACCTTAAACAAACACATAATTAGTACACAATTTTTATACAACTGAACCAACTCTAGAATACCAAATAAATTTCAGAAGTTACCTAAAGCAAAAAGCACTCAAGAACTGACAAATAACCGATGGGTTCTAAACACACTTTACTGTTTATTTACCCTTCCAGTAAAGCATCTTTCTCTTTTCCCAAATGTGTCATACCAATAGTATTCTTTCCTAATTCTTATCCTTTTCTACCACTTAATTGGACTTTATGGTTCTTATTCTTTTTGTCATGCCACTTCATCTAAAACTGAGTTAGTCAACATTGACAAGAAGATTTAAAGTTCAGTCTCTGAGGAGCTAAAATGTACTTATATCAAGAGTATTAAATATAGAAAAGTATAAGTAAATTTGGTAAATAGATATGCAGATGTTTCTATACATAATATGAACTATTAACTTGTTAAACTTTTACTGTAAAGCTGTAATATTCATGGAATTATTTTGCTCTGAAATTAGAATAAGCGAAAGTGAAAACGAAGTTGCTCAGTCATGTCCGACTCTTTACGACCCCATGGACTGTAGCTCACCAGGCTTCTCCGTCCATGGGATTCTCCAGGCAAGAATACTGGAGTGGGTTATGATTTCCTTCTCCAGAAATTAGAATAAATTTTTCTAATTTACTGTTTACTCTGACCTATCTTAAGACCCTCCCTGGTGGCTCAGGGGTAAAGAATCCTGCTGCCAATGCAGGAGACCCGGGTTTGATCCCTGGGTCAGAAAGATCCCCTGGAGAAGGAAATGGCAACCCACTCCAGTATTCTTGCCTGGAGAATTCCTGGACAGAGGAGCCTGGCAGGCTACAACTTAAGGGGTTGCAAAGAGTCGGACACGCCTGAGCAACTAACACTTTCACTTTCACTGACCTATCTTAAAATTGCCATTTAAAGATTGAGCCCATACTCCATTATCTATAGTTTCCATTAATTTCTTCAGGTATATCACATTTTGAAAACTACATGTGTACTAATGTTCTTAGCAAGATTTTACCCATTCAAGGTAGTTTCAAATTTTGACTTTTTAAAACTTTCTTTTAGTGGGGCTTTCCCTATCTGCCCATCTGAACTCATCTCAGAATTTCACTGGTACTCTATTTATTCCATCTCTGAGGCCATTAATGAAGTTTCAAATAAGACCAAGCTGACATTCATCTCTATGGCACCCAGGGAACGTGACACTATTTATATTCATGATTAATTCAAGTTCATTGGCCAGATTTTAAACATTATGACAATGCTCAATGCAAAGCCTATTTAAATTAGCTTCTGTGAATTAAATCTGTTACTGAAATTTAATGAGAAATATCAAAGCTTGGTTTAATTAATACAAAAGTTCTTCTATATTTCTAAAGCTGTTCCTCTTATCATTAACTATTCATATGTTTGTTTTTCCCACAGTGAGTCCTTCAGATATTCTCCTTGTTATTTTGTTAGTGATGAAAGATACATGTCAACTTTCATGAATACTTCAATACCTTTTAGTTTGGTAAAAATTATTTAAATTTTCATATTTCATGCCAAATAAATCCAGATAGTATGCATGTATCAGGATTAAACACATATAATTATAAAATCCAACTTAATATTTTGCCACATTTTTGATGACTTACTTCTAGAATTCGAAAAAGGGATAAATTGAAAATGAGTAAACCATGTATTTTCTGGACTTTATGCTAATTAAAATAGCAATAGATAGAATCACTTTTAAAAGACAAAAACTAAGACATTCATGTTAAATTGAACTATAAATACTTAGTCTACTAATAATTATTTATTTATATTTACGTACTATTTAGCTTTCAACCATCTGACAATAATTGTAGGAAGAGATGTAAAATTACTTATATTTTATATTCACTCTGAAGGTGGATGGTTAGAAAAAAATAATGTTGAAATAAAGATAATAAATAATATGTATTTGAAAATTTATGGTTATTAGAAACTACTAAACAATTAGTTTAGTGATTGTTTTACACATGTCCTAAAATCTGTGTGTATATATTATCTCTTTAAAAAATCTTAAAAGTATTTGAAGACCAAAATGCATGTTATTGAAAGCAATACAGCATTTTTCACTAAATAAATATTTTGTTATAAAAAAAAGGCAAAATTAACTCCATTTTCTAAACCTCACATCAGCAAACCAAGACTTAATTCCTCACCAAACTGCAGCTTCAGCCTCTTCCAAGAAGGTAACATTTAGCCAGTCAACCTTGAATTACCTGACCAGCAGACGCAAGTCTTCCTCCAAAGCAAAGTAACTTCCTGAAATAATATTTTCTTTTGCTCTGGTTTCTTTGTTCTGGCCCCTCTCTGTCCCTAAAATCATTTCTTTTTCTGCAGAACTTGGCAGCCCCTTTCTTTGCTAGATAGAATGCTGCCAGATCAGTGAATCATTGAATAAAGACATTTAGATCTTCAAATTTACTCACCTGAATTTTGTTTTTTAACATTTTTCAAAGTGACTGATGTTAGTGAGCTGCATTCCCTATGACAGTGTGGTCTTTGTGTTAATCTGTTTCGAAATTATCAGAATTACTGAAACAGAATCTCTAAAATGGGAGAGATTATAAACTCCCTAGATCAGTTGTGCACTCAATAGTGTTTGAAAATCATTCTTCTATAAGCAACATAAGCAATAAGTGAATGAATAGTTGAATGGATGATGAAAAAAAGAGCAACAGTATTTCTATTACACTAAGAGAGGGTAACTTTATAGAACTCATGTTGATTTATCAGCATTAATAAAATTAAATGACAAGAGATTACTCAATTTATCTGATTGTGCTGTCTGTGTTGACTGAATATGACATATACTGTTGCTATTTAATTACATAATCAAAATGTCAAATTATAAACAATATGCCTTTAGAAATAATCAAAACATATTTTATATTTATGCCAAAAAGATATCTACATTGGTAAAATTGATGTCAATTATTGATTTGGAAAATTAAGTCAAAACACAGTCACAAAAGATGTATCTTAATTCTTAGGCAAATTGTCTTGAGATTCCAAAATTAATATTCTAAGCTAGAAGTTAACTAATTTTTTCCATTTCCCAATAAGTTAAAAGTAAAGAGTAAATTTGTAAATATTTTGAAAATCTGGCATTATTTCAGTCAACAATGTGTATTTGAAGATATATTTATGCTTAAATTCTCATCATAGGATAGTTTGCGGAGTACCCAAGCCACATTATTTTCATTTGTATTCTCTAAAACAAATAATAAAAAGGGGGTGATAATAACACAGGCTCTAAATCCTGAGAGACTTTGTGAATGATTGTTATTATTTTAAATCTTTGTAACTTAAAGTAGTCACAATGATAGGAATTTTAAAGTACTACATTTAAGAGCCTGGTAGCAGAGAGCAACTGGGATTCTTTCTTAATGTCACTAAACACATTACTCTCCTGTGTGGGCCAGATTCAGTAAGTACACAGCTTCTTATTTGATTCAATAAAAATTTGGATTCATGATTTTGTCGCAGCAAAAACGTTATACTGAAAAGAAGCACATGTCAGGGAAATCTCTATACAACCCATGAATTGTAACCTCTGTAGTGAATACCTAAACAGAAGAAAAGTGGTTTTGATTAGAGAGTCAGGTGGAAAAACGTTGCTTTTGCACTGAGGCAGATAGCTTAACTAATGTTTTAGTTATTAAATAGTAGATGACCAAAAATTTTTAAATGGATTGTTTCCACATTTCTAAGATGCTAAAATTAAATCACACAACTTTGCTGTCAATTTTAAATATTATTATTAATATATCAATTGAATAAAAATAACTAATGTTAATAAATTTTCAATTACCTTTGCTCATGATGCCTCAAACATGGTTCATGGAAGTCAAATTAATAACATTTTACACAAATTATTGTTTCAGTAATGTGCTGAGTAACTACAATATATAATCACATGATGATAGGCATTTTCAAATATTGAAAATATACCAAGAACAGCCTTAACCATATTTTCAAGGATTGTACCATCTTATTCAATTTTATATTGTGTGTGTGCTCAGTCATGTCTGATTCTGCGATGCCATGGACTGTGGTATTCCATGGAATTTTCCAGGCAAGAATACTGGAGTGGGTCATCACTTCCTACTCTAGATCTTCCTGAAACTAGGATAGAACCTGCATCTCTTGCATTGGCAAGCAGATTCTATACCAACTGTGCCACCTGGGAAGCCCAAGTTTATACTAATACTTGAAAAAAACTAGAAGATAATATAAGAAAATACATACATAAAAATTCTATAGGAATTCAATGGGTGTAACTTGGAAAAAATTTCATAAGGAAATGAGACTTTTTAAAATTAGTTCTAAGGTTGTTTGTGAAAATGAAGGCCACATAAACATTTTTAAATTTAATCTCCTTGATTTTGCACTTATATTCAGAGGATTACTTCAAAAATTTACAATCTGAAGAACTATTTGACTTTGAGGCTCTTAAATTAAGCATTACAAAGTATAAAAATATTATACAGATTTAATAAATAAGAAATAATTATTCAAGTTCAGACCCAAAAATGAGAAAAAAGTAAACTACCACATTTTAAGTGCAAGAACAAAAGTGGCAATATAATAGAAGTGAAACTCATAATTCTAATACACAAGTAGTCATACTTAAGATTAAATTCCAATTACTGAAAAAATCCAGCACTTAAAGACATAAAAAGAAAAGGATGAACAAAGCATAAGATATAAATTTTAAATAGTAATAAAAAATTTCTAAAAGCAAATCTAAATGTCATACTTTTCAGCATGAAGAGAGGTAAACAGGTACTGACAGTAAGAAAATATCTCTGGCAATAAAATGTTAAGGGAAGGCTCCATTGTTGTTAATGAAATGGTATATTCACAGATTAATTATCTAATACAGATAAATAAAGCTATTTGTAACAGAAAAATTGTGACTTTTTTTTTTAATTTTAAGAGAATAACTTTGTGTCTATGCAGAAAGAACCATTTTTGGCTGGGTAGCGTATCTCCAAGATACGGCAAAACAATTTAGCTGCAAAAAAATAACATTTTGACATCACTAAATTCGGCAGAATTTATTCTATTTAGCCTTCATTTTCATTTTAAAGATGTTAGAAATTCTCTTCCGTTTAGTTTTAGACCATTAAATTAAGATAATGAACTCTTCACTGGAAAATGTAATATTTATTTGTTACCTTCCTTTCAAATCATAAAGTTAAAACTCTTTTAATAAGAAGATCTCAAAACATCAAGGTCAGAGAAGAAATCCCTTCAGGATACATAGCATAACCACTGTTTTATAGTACATGAAGTAAAAAAATAAACAATGATGCTTTAAATTATCTGGTTTTATAATGGAATCAAAAAGCAAGAGATTTTTGATGGTATTAATTTAGTCATTAGTGAACTCATATAACAACATATATATTTATCAGTAGTAATCACGCCTGTGCTCTGCAAATAAAAACAGCCCCAAAATTCTAGTCAAGAAAGAGCTAGTCTTATACAGCAGAAAACATACTTTCAATAGCTTTCAAGAGCTATGACAATGGAGTTGCCACAGTTCAATTATTTATAGTCATTCTCAGGACTGGGAAACAAATCAATATCATAAATTAATTTTTAACAGACAGTATCAACCATTTACATATACACAGCAGAGATGATTTTAGTGAAGACTACCTAAATTGCTTGTCTTCTATAAATTAGCAACTAGAAAGCAGTTTTCACTCCTCATGACATCTATTTATGTACAGTTTTCTGCTTCATTTTCCAGGTCATCTTGTTCTACCTCTCTAAATTAATTATTTCCTAAGCATACTAACTTCATAGTTAAACACTTGAATAGTCTTAAATATTTTAGTGTAAATTCAACACAACACACATTTACTGAAAAAAAATATTATTGTAAAGAAATATTTTGGATAATGTGGGAACTTCAAAGATTAACCATAAGAGTTCTTTGCTTTTAATGATATAGAAAGGGGAACATAAACATATGCAACAAAATTTAATTTGGTATTGATCATCAATGTGTTTTTAATTGTGCACTTCCCTCATAGTTCAGTTGGTAAAGAATCTGCCTGCAATGCAGGAGACCCTGGTTTGATTCCTGGGTTGGGAAGATCACCTGGAGAAGGGAAAGGCTACCCACTCCAGTATTCTGGCCCAGAGAATTCCATAGACTATATGCTCCATGGGGTTACAAAGAGTCGGATATGACTGAGAACTTTCACTTCAACACAGAAGTAGCTATAGAACCTCAGAGAAAATTGTTTTGAATGTGCTGGGTAGAAAATGCAACAATCCTGGCATCTATGCCATCTGAGATGGCACTTAATGGAAGTAAAGAATCAGGGCTGATTGACACAAAAGATTCAGATATGAATCTGGAAGCATGAAGAAAAGAGGAAGGAATTTAGAACATATTTTTAAAGATGTGGAGATAGAAGATGGGATTTATCTTTTGAGGTAGAAAGGAGGAGTCTGAATTATATTTTAGAGCAGGTTCTATTAGCCATTGTATATTTTTCTCCTGTAGGGCTGACAGGACTCAATGTCTTGCTCCTTACTTTGAAATACTGCTGACATCGGCACTGCACTGCTCTGACTCTTTCAAATATAAACTCCCATTCAGAAAGCTGATTTTCAAGTTGAGCAAATTCGGTCAGGTTTTCTTTCATCATATATGTTTTTATTTTAGCTAAGATTCAGAATTGTCTTCGGCTAGATCGAACAAAGGGAAAATTACAAACCTTAGGTCAATTTCAATTAGTTTAGCTTCTCAAAATATCCATTTCTTTTCTCTTTTCAATGAAACTTTAAAAAATGTTTTTTCTTCTATTACTAGCAGTTTTCATATATCCATAGGCTATCTCCACTCCAGTACTCTTGCCTGGAAAATCCCATGGACGGAGGAGCCTGGCGGGCTGCAGTCCATGGGGTCGCTAAGAGTTCAGCACTAATGAGCAACTTCACTTTCACTTTTCACTTTCATGCATTGGAGAAGGAAATGGCAACCCACTCCAGTGTTCTTGCCTGGAGAATCCCAGGGACGGGGGAGCCTAGTGGGCTGCCGTCTATGGGGTCGCACAGAGTCAGACACGACTGACACAACTTAGCAGCAGTAGCAGCAGCAGCATAGGCTATCTAGATCAAATAATTTGCATTTAGCCATGAAAAGTTGATGAAACGCTCATTCAAAAATTAAAGATGTTTTATTTTTTAGAATCCAATATCTGCCAAATCTTAATAAGAATTCACCTGTAAGGTTATAACTAAACTGTCTGAAGTCATAAGATATTTGCTCTTTGCTCATGAACTAACTTAAACATTTCAAAGTCCTACCATCTAAAATTTGTAATGAATAATTTTTTAACTTCATATGGTTTAGCTGCATAGCACTGAGCATCTCCAAAATACACTGGATAAAATTCTAAGTGTTCAGAATAACAGAAAGAGTGAATGAATATGTGGGTGCATGGGCAGTGAAACCTTTCCTCTAAAAAGCAGCTCCTTCACAGCCCATCTGCTCTGCAGGAATCACTTGGACTATCCAAGATGGACCATTTTGTTTATAGCTTACAAGGGCACTTAGTGTCCATTTCAGTCTCTAACTTCAGTGCAGAAAACTTAGTATTAAATACACAACTAGCCAGTCCTATGACTGAATAGATTGCTTTATTTCTCTTATCTTCAGTTTTCCAATCTGTAAGTGAGTGAGTGATAGTCACTCAGTCACGTCTAACTCTTTGTGATTCCATGGATTATAGAGTTCATGTAATTCTCTAGGCCAGAATGTTGGAGTGGGTAGCTTTTCCCGTCTCTAGGGGATATCCGCAACCCAGAGATGGAACCCAGGTCTGTTGCATTGCAGGCAGATTCTTTACCAGCTGAGCCACAAGTTCAGTTCAGTCGCTCAGCTATGTCTGACTTTTTGTGACCCCATGAACCGCAGCACGTCAGGCCTCCCTGTCCATCACCAACTCCTGGAGTCCACATTAACCCACGTCCATTGAGTCAGTGATGCCATCCAACCATCGCATCCTCTGTCCCCTCCTCCTACCCTCAATCTTCCCCAGCATGAGGCTTTTTTCAAATGAGTCAGCTCTTCGTATCAGGTGGCCAAAGTACTGGAGTTTCAGTTTCAACATCAGTCCTTCCAGTGAACACCCAGGACTGATCTCCTTTAGGATGGACTGGTTGGATCTCCTTGTAGTCCAAAGGACTTTCAAGAATCTTTTCCAACACCACAGTTCAAAAGCATCAATTCTTCTGCACTCAGCTTTCTTTACAGTCCAACTCTCACATCCATACGTGACCACTGGAAAAACCATAGCCTTAACTAGACGGACCTTTGTTGACAAAGTAATGTCTCTGCTTTTTAATATGCTGTCTAGGTTGGTCATAACTTTCCTTTCAAGGAGTAACTGTCTTTTAATTTCATGGCTGCAATCACAGTCTGCAGTGATTTTAGAGCCCCCCAAAATAAAGTCAGCCACTGTTTCCACTGTTTCCCCATCTATTTGCCATGAAGTGATGGGACCAGATGCCATGATCTTAGTTTTCTGAATGTTGAGCTTTAAGCCAACTTTTTCACTCTCCTCTTTCACTTTCATCAAGAGACTCTTTAGTTCTTCTTCACTTTCTGCCATAAGGGTGGTATCATCTGCATATCTGAGGTTCTTGATATTTCTCCCAGCAATCTTGATTCCAGCTTGTGCTTCATCCAGCCTATTATTTCTCAAGGAAATATAATGAAATAATGTCTGTCTTTGAGATAATAAACAGCAAACCCTGGTTCTCAAACTTTAATGTGAATGGGAACCATCTGAGGATATTATTTTGACTCAGTAATTCTGCGGGTCTTAAGATTCTACATTCTTAACAAGCCACTGACAAAATATGCAAATACTGCTCATCTGCAGATGATACTATGAGCAGAAAGTAATAATGAGAAGACACCCAGAAAGCCCTCAGGTCACCCAGTAAGGCATGGTGACAGAGATAGTATTTTAAGGTATGGGTCCAAGTAAATAGATGACCCAGGATCTCACATGACACTGCCTTGCCCTGTAAGGCAATATTCATCACCAAAAGCTGTTTATCAACAGACAAAATGAGCTTTGACTCTAGACATACCCTTTCTGTTGATTCTTATAGGCAGTCTAGCTGAATATGTAAAAACACCCAAGTCCAAAGAAGAGACAGGAAAACGAAATATAGAGAAGGAAGATATTAAAAAACATGAACAAAAAAAGTGGCTATCCATTTTCTGGAGAAAATATGGTGGAAAGATAAAATTGGGAAGGTAATTGCTTTGGTAATCCAAATATAATTTTAAAAACAACTGTTTCTTTGATTTCCAAAATGGTTTTTTTGTACTACTCAGCTATATTTCTTTAAAATTTTTCCAAACATAGCTCATTTGCTTCAAATAATTTTTTTCTTTTCCTTGATTTATAGTTACTATTCTGTTTTAATATACCATGAGAGTACAAAGTCTATTAAACACCAAGCAGTGGATGGAGTTGGGCAAGTTAAATTTTGGGAGCTTCAATTTTCTCCATGTAAATTCCTAAGTCCTTATCTTAATTCAACACTGAGTTAAAGATAGGATGATGGTAAATTCAGGACCAAAATCCAGGTTTTTAATTCCTAATTCACTTGTCTCTCCACATTATCATATCATTTTTTATTTATGGTATTAAGTTGTAATGTAAAACTGAAGACTCTGAAGTTAAAAAAAATGGTTCAAGTTTTTATTTAAATAGCCTTGGAAAATTATTTAATGTTTTTGATCCTAGTTATGAAATAAGGATAACTGTGATATCAATTCCAAGAGATGGTTTGAAGATGATATGACAATGTTTGGCTAACCATCAGTTACTATGCAGCCACCTCATAAAAACAAGAATTATTGTTAAGAAATTTTGCTGCTTTATTCAAATAATCCATTGAGGATCATAAATTACTATTTTATAATGCTATCTTAATACATTTTACTACTCATATTTCAAAACAAACCTGTCATTAATGAATTTTTATTCCAGATGAACTATTTGCCCATAATTATTTTATAAAACAAAAAAGTGTGTATAACTGACTAGTCAATAATTATAATAACCTTTTATGTCAAATGCATTTTTAAGGGTTTAATATATTTTTTTAAAACATGGTATCATCCCTTTCTCTCTTACTTGGAAGAGTTCTGTCAGCACACTGTTCTTAGGCAACCCTCTTCCTAGGGTCATGGTGTCTCAAACTAAAAATCTGTCTCAACAACCCACAGGCCAACAGTGAGGTTAACCATTTTTATCTGATATTTTAAAACATCAATTTCACTTCTTAAAGTTCTCATTTAGTATTAGACAAAGATAGAAATGAATATGGTTTGACACATTTAGCATTTTAATTTTTGAATCACCACTAGATTCAAACTTTTCTTTCAAATAAATAATTTCAACAATTACATTATATTTCCTAACCTTTAACTGCAATTTAATTCAACAATCAAAGAACTGGATTCTGACATCTTTGAAATATCTTGCCAATATCATACTCAGGACTTTTTTTTTCCTAAGTGATGGGAAAAAAACACAATAGGACCCCAGGAGTCTATGAATACTAAACTAAAGAGAGAAGAGACAAAAGGAGTTATGTAGATGACAAATAAATTGGCACTTATTTTCACTTTTTCATGGAAATGTAACAGAAAGAAAGAAAAGTTTATGAAGAATCCTCCACTGAAGGAAATACAAAAGCCGAGCTATTTATAGATTTTTGATAGCTATTTATTTCTAATCCAGTGAGATGGAAACAAACTTTCTCAGTGCCTTAATTCTCCTCCCTCTCTCAACCACCAAAGACAATGAAACGTTTTTTTTAAATATCTCTTTGGTTAAAAATGATGATTTTAAATAAAATTTGCTAACCTATAATCATAAAGATAGCATTTCCCATAGACCATAATTAACGGATAATTTTTAAGATCTTTTGATGAGTTTCTCTGAAACAATAAAAGTAAAGAAAAGAAATTCAACAATTACTGTATACCTGTCATCTTCTTTTATATAAATCTACAAAGCATTCATTATCAACATAGAGCAAAAGAAAAAATTGGGACAAGACAGGTTATAAAACTTGCCAAATATTAAATGACCAGTATGTTGAAGAAGCTTGGATTCTCCAAAAATAATGCTTTGATGGTAAGGTCTCATTTCTTTTTAATAGCAGATAGGTCATTAAATTTGCGATGCCACAAAATCTTTAATCTTTCTGGACTATAATATATGCTTCTCTAAAATAAAGCTGTTTGAGTAGAAGCTCTCATTCTGTTTAGTAACTCTATGATATCATGAGTCTAGCTGGGCATACATTGATAAAGTAATTGGCCAAGAATATAGGGTCCTGCCATAATCTCCAAAGCTTGCCATACTGCTACTGCTAAGTTGCTTCAGTTGTGTCTGACTGTGCGACCCCAAAGATGGCAGCCCACCAGGCTCCCTCATTCCTGGGATTCTCCAGGCAAGAACACTGGAGTGTGTTGCCAATGCCTTCTCCATAAATGACCTGAAAAAATAAAATCCAAATATAATAACAGCTGTATTATAATTCACTCAATAGTGTTTCTTTTGCCTGGAGGTTTAACATACCACACTGAATGCCTTGTCTAATATCAGACAGTAAATGAAGCATTTGGGAGATGGAGATCAATGACATCCCTAAATGCACATCAATTGTAGTATAATTAACTAAAACCTAAAACCAGGAAGTTCAAAAATTGAAATGCTCTCCTGTGCACTTTTATATCACCAATCATTGTTGTACATTAATGTACAGGATGTACTTGTGATTGAGGATAGCAGCCTTGACAATTTAATGAAGAAAAGATAAAACACAGTAATACTATAGACAAAGTTGGTATCCTATTTATTAACAAATGCATTAAGAATCTTCTATCATTAAATTGCACATCAATAATGGTATGAAACGAAAAGAAACAAGTGCCAAATAGGTTCATTGATATAACAAAAGTGTTGGAAATGTCAGCCATATACTAAAGTTAAAAAAAAAGAGTAAAAATCCTACTATTCTATGATCTAATTGTATAGTGATATTAATAGGAATGGTTCTACAGTTCTTAATCAAATAGAAATTCCATTGAAATAAAGGATGTGTCTTAGAACTACCTCATAAATTCCATCAGATTTTACAAATAATATGCAACATATTTTAACTCTTGAGGACACATATATAGAAAATAATACGGCTCTTGAAATCACAAGGCTCTGCAACATGGGAAGTAAAATAGCCTAACATTCAGAAAACAATCAAGACAAACAATAAAAGTTATATAATTTAAACATATGTAGTTTCTTCAATTAGGCTTTTGGGAAAAAGCAAAGCAGAAAATTCTGGATTAAATTTCAGAGATTACAAGGTAATTTTCTAACAGCATTCTATAAAATCAACAGATAGGAGAGAAGATATAGATTTCTTTAACTTCAAATTGTCTATATTGTCATTATTAAATTAAAAAAAAAACAATTTATTAGAAATCTTTTTGCTTTGTTATGAAAGTAAGTGTGAAGGCAACCCCATGGACCATATGGACTATGGAATTCTCCAGGCCAGAATACCGAAGTGGATAGTCTTCCCCTTTCCAGGAGATCTTCCCAACCCAGGGATCTAATCCAGGTCTCCAGCATTGCAGGCGGATTCTTTAGCAGCTGAGCCACAAGGGAAGCCATTGCTTTGTTCAATAAGTATTCAATTTTATGTTTGAAATCATAGTTATGACAATGATCCATATGTAGAACTAGGTGGTAAGAATAATAAAAATATTAAATTTGTCTTTAAGAAATTACTGAAAATGTATAATCTACATTGTATGTTAGTATTAAAATGAGTAGAATCATTTTTGAAGTAATTGTTCCAGTAAATTTTGTATCAACTCTTAGAATACAACAAATGCTCCAAATCTTTGCATTTTACTTTACGACTTTGAGAATCACAGAGAGATAAAACTTCTGCTTTTCTTCATTTTGTTTCCAATAATTCACTAATCATTCTGATATACTTCATTCAAAAACTTAGACCAACATAGAATTTTTGAGAGAATGTGTTTAATTTCAATGAAGATGTAACAGAACAGGTGTGTAGTAAAAGAATCTTCTACTTTCTGGCTTACATAATGCTGGGCAAGTTGCTTGAACTTTCAGAGACTCTATTATTTTATCTTCCAGAGGAAATAAAATAGCTACTGAAATCAAAGAGTTTTAAGGATTGTACAAATACATAGCAATACCTTGAGATCTGTAATGATATATTAATGATAGTAATTAATATTAAGAAAATATTTTTCCCATTTTATGGATTGATAGTAGGCATATACTTCTTCACTCTAAGATTTTTTTTTTTCCTAATACTGCTCAAGGAGCACAACTCCCAGACTCTTTCTGCTCCCTGTATTCACTCTTCTGCAGACAGAAAGTAGATTATCCAGTAGTTAAACTGGGAGAAAGACATTGATTCTGGGGAAGATTGAAAGCAAAAGAAGAAGAGGTGGGCAAAGGATGATGCAGTTCAATAGCACCACTGACTCAGTGTACATGAATTTGAGCAAACTCCAAGGGTAGTGAAGGACAAGAAAGCCTGGCATGCTGCAGTCCATGAGGTCACAAAGAGTCGGACACAACTTAAGGACTGAAAACAACAACAAAAACTGGGGAAAACTAACTAGATATGGCTATCCCAGCACTACTTGCTTTCCTCCTCTTGCTGGCAGAGAATAGATTCTTGCTCCTCTGTTATTTGAGATTTTAGATGGGTTATTATAAGGATTGTTGTGCACAAGGAATTCTGCCTCGAACTCCCAGAACCTCTATCCCTAGGCTGGGAGAATCTGCACAGTTCTGGAATTTATTTATCTATAAAAGACTGCTTTGGCTCACATATGATATTTCCTACAAATTTGACATTATCAACTCTAAGGTGAAAATCTGGCATCCATATTAATAATTTAAAATATAAACCATTTTCTTCAAATGCAGGTAGAACCTGTCCACATGGACTTGGAAAAGAATAGACCATAAACTCTGAAGGTAACTTGTAATAAAAATCACAAAATGTATAAAAGCAACATCCTGGAATTCGTTGAGGCATCTCTAAGTAACCATTTCTAAGTTTAACACTTATATGCAGTGTATGTCCTGGCAGAATTGCTACAAAACTAATTCATAATTAAAGTGATCTTTCATTTTGCACATAGATATAAACAATTTTAGAGCCCTCTATTCAAAAAACTAAGAAAATACCATAGCATGTTCTGAGCATTCTTGTAACTGTTATTTGTGTTCCAAAATGACAGAAATATCGTGTTTTCCCTAAATGTGTATTTAGAATTTAAAGCCACACAACTTAGATTATTTAGAAGTCACTTTTTAAGAAGTAAAACAAAAAGATCAAATTTAAATTATTTAACTAAGTATAGCCAATTTATTATCATTTAACATCCAATCAATATGAAATATTGATTAGAGTTTTATATGAATTCATTGATAGTCTAGTATGTATTTTACATTCATCTCAGTTTGGAGTAATGACATTTCAAATGTTCAATAGTCATATGTGTTTAGTGGATATTGCATTTGATAACAGTGCAGCTGTAGACCATCAACAGAATACTATGTCGAGACATGTCTCTCTCTCTCTCTCACACACATACACACACACATTCATGTATATTAAAGTAAAACCTTCATTAACCTTAATAAGTGAGAAGCAGAAAAATCCAAATGAATCTTTTTGATTGTTTTATATTCAGGATTTTTTTTTTTGTTTTTACTATGTATATCAGCTTTTTTTCCCTCTCAATTAGGCATTATTTAGCAAAAAGGAAATTATATTTTTTTAAGCAAGTGAGGTACTGAATGGATTTTTTTTTCTTAAAAGAGAAAGAACAGATACATGTGGACTAATTTAACTTACCTTGCAATCCTAGCCCATATGAATTAAATATGTATTTTCCTCAAATTTCCTGCAACACGACTAGTCACTCAATGTCAGAGTGTCTTAAAGCAACTCACAGAGAAGTGAGGAATTGTGTGTTAAGTTGTTCTGATTCATATCTTGAGGCTTATTATTGTATTGACTGATTCACTAAACTTTGTTTCACAAAATTTTTAATTTTCTTAAAACAAATGTATGTAGAAAACAAAGCTACAAATATATCAGACTTAAGGACACTACAAATCAAGTCAAGGCTGGGGATCCTTAGAATATAAGTGTTTTTGTCACAGTGTTCCACAATTACTCATGCAGAGTACAAAATTTCACTCTCTTTTTGGCAGCTAATGCAAAATAGAGACTTTGATCACTTACACAGTATTTGCTAAGGAAAAATGTTCCAGTCTCTCAGAGCATACACAATTTTCCTCCAACCTGAATCTGAAATTAAGCTTAAAACTCAATTTCTCTGATATTTTCTTTCATTTTTTAACCACTCTTATTCCTAAGCACCTCTTCCAAGAGGACTGAAAAGGCAGAGGTGAACACCTGCCAAAGCCTTTCCTTGTTTTGCCTAGGTCCAAGCTGCTCTTGCCACGTAGCCATAAGAACAGAGAGAAACCCCAACTGCAGTTTTTTTTTAGTGCATGTGCATGCACACACACACACACACACACACACACACAAATATACACACTTCTGGATCTTTAAGCATATATAAATAATCATGTCATTTTCTAATTCAAACTTTTCCCTAGTTCTCACTACTGTGATCCAAATTCAAAAATAAATATATAAATACTCTCAAAACTAAATTTAAATGCTAAAGTCTATCTTCTGGGAATAAATCTCAAAATAAACGTTAGAAGCTGTGAAACTTGATTTATGTTATCATTGCAATTATGTTAAAAAATAAAGGTATACATATAAAAGTACTAAAAGAAGCCAAATGTGTTAACAACAGTTGGTTTCCCTGAATTATGGAATATGACTGTTGTTTCCTTGTTTATTTTGGAGTTTAAATTTAATTATTTAATAAGTGCTTGTTACTTTTAAAAACACAAAATTACTTCATAAAATGAAATGAAACAGACATGACTATACAGCCTCAAATACACAGGGAAAAAAAAAAAAAAGCAATTTTAGAACCTTTAAATGTACAGAAGCCTTCAAAGGATTAGGTAACAGTTGACTGAGTTTTTAAAAGACATTAGAGATGAACACTATAGTGAATCAGAAACTGTAAAAGCAAACACACCCTAAATACAGGCTGATACTAAAATATAAAATTGCTACAGAGGAAGTTAGGCATGAGCAACAAGGATGGCCTAGCCAAAATGGATGCAAGATGTTCTCGAAATTCCATACCACACATGCCCAGGAGAGCTCACAGATATGCTACAAAAATAACCATAGAGACTTTTTCAACTCCTGAACATGTGCCGTAGGCACACAGTGGATACAAACTAACCACAAGGGCTTCCTAAATTAACCTTAGGCAGGAAGGAGACAACTAAAGGTTCATAAATATTCTATACATACTTACATCTGATTATAACAGACTAAATTATGGAAGACATACATAGCATAGCCCGTTGTTATGAAACTTGCAACTGTCAAATCTTTGTTACAAGACAAGAACCAAGGGAGAGAAATAAGCTATCTTGACAGAATCACAGTTTGAACATCTCCTAGAAACTATTTTGCTGCTCCTTGAAAAGTTTTCAATATGTCATTGTTTAGGCTCAAAAAAATTAATCCCCATCTATTGTACTTTATTTTGGTTGGACTGTTTTGAGTTTGCTCATGGATGTATATGTATATGTGTATATTTCATTAGTTTAATTATTATTTGTGACTGCGATTTGTCTGGGGGTTCAACTTTGGTTTCTCATTTTTGGACATTTGTTTGAATCTCACAACATGACATAACAAACCACTTGTGGAATCTTCATTCCTGATGGGAGATCAAGCCATGAGTGGGAGCTCCCCGAGTGGGAACACTGACTTCAAGACTTTAGACTACCAGAGAACTAACGCTAGGGAGTATCAAATAGTGAGAATGCTCACAAGGAACCCACTTGAATACAAGACCTGGCATCACCCAATCAGCAATAGCACCCTGTGCAGGACAAGTCATCTAAACAACAACCAAAACAAAATAGAAACCCAATCATCAGCAGACAGGAGTACCACCTCACTGAGCCTTGCCCATCAGAGGAAAAACAAACAAACAAACAAAAACTCAGCACAAATCTCTTACCCTATATGAAGCTCACACAAACCACTGGACCAAATTTAGGAGGGCAGAAACCAAAAGGAAGAAAAAATTCAACCTTGAAGCCTGGAAAAAGGAGATCTCAAACACAATAAGTTACAAAAAAAAAAAGAAGAAGAAAGAAAAGACAGAGAAATACTACAGAAATGAAGGGAAAAATTAAAACTCAGAAGTCCAAATTAATGACGAGGAAACAGGCAAACAACCTGAAAAATAATTCAGAATAATGATAATAATTATCAAAAACCTTGAAAAAAATGGAGAAAAATGCAAGAATCAATTAACAAACCCTTAGAAGAATTAAAGAATAAACAAGACAATTACTGAAATTAAAAATATTCTAGAAGGTTTCAATAGCAGAATATCTGAAGCAGAAGAATGAATCAGTGACCTGGAAGATAAAATGGTGGAAATAACTTCTGAAGAGCAAAATAAAGTAAAAAGAATGAAAAGAACTGAGGACAGTCTCAAGACCACCAGGACAACATCAAATGTACCAAAGTTTGAAATATAAGGGTCCCAGAAGAAGAAGAGAAAAAGAAAGGGTATGAAAAAAATTTTGAAGAGATTGTAGTTGAAAATTTCCCCAACATGGAAAAGGAAATAGTCAATCAAGTCCAAGAGTCACAAAGAATGTCATACAGGTTAAACACAAGGAGAAACATGCCAAGACACATACTAATGAAACTAACAAAGACTAAACACAAAGAGAGAATATTAAAAGCAGCAAGGAAAATGCAAGGGAAACTGCATATGCTTAACAGCTGATCTTTCAGCAGAATCTCTGCAGGACAGAAGGAATGACAAGATATATTTAAAGTCCTGAAAGGGAAAAATCTACAACCAAGATCACTGTACCCAGAAGGGATCTTATTCAAAGCTGATGGAGAAATAAAAAGCTTTTCAGACAAGCAGATGTTAAGAGAATTCAGCACCACCAAACCAGCTTTACAACAAATGTTGTAAAGGGACTTATAAAGTCAAGAAATACAAGAGAAGAAAAAAAGATCTATAAAATCAACCCCAAAACAATTAAGAAAATGGCAATAGGAACATGTATACCAATAATTAATTTAAATGTAAATGGAATAAATGCTCTAATCAAAAGACAAAGATTGATTGAATGGATATAAAAACAAGACCTTTATACATGCTGTTTACAAGAAATCCACTTCAGACCTAAATACACAAGTAGACTGAAAGTGAGAGGATGGGAAAATACATTCCATGCAAATGAGAAGCAAAAGAAAGCTGGAGTAGCAATCCTCATATAAGACAAAAATAGATTTTAAATGAAGATTAGAAAGATAAGGAAGGACACTATATAATGATCAAGGGATCAAACCAAGAGAAAGACATAACAATTGTAAATATCTATGAACCCAACATAGGAGCACCTCAATACATAAGGCAAACATTAACAGACATAAAAGGAGAAATGACAGTAACACAATAACAGTAGGCGACTTTTAACACTTCACTCACACCAATGGACGGATCATCAAAACAGAAAATTAACAAGGAAACACAAGTCTTAAATGATACATTAGATGAGATGAATCTCATTGACATCTTCAGGACATTCCATCCAAATGCAGAATACACCTTCTTCTCAAGTTCACATGGAACATTCTCCAGGATAGACCAACTCTTTGGTCACAAACAAACCTCAGTAAATTTAAGAAAATTAAAATCATATCAAGCATCTTCTCCAACCACAATGCTATGAAACTGGACTTAAATTACAAGAAAAAACTGTAAGAAAGACAAACACATAGAGCTTCAACAATATGTTTCTAAATAACCAACAGGTTACTGAATAAATCAAAAAGGAAATAAAAAAATTTCTACATACAAATGAGAATGAAAACATGACAACTCAAAACTTGTGGGAATGCGGCAAAAGCAGCCCTAAGAGGGAAGTTTATAGCAGTACATTCCTACCTCAAGAAATAAGAAAAACATCAAATAGACAATCTAATTTTACACCTAAAACAACTGGAAAAATAATTAGAAAAACAACCCCCCAAAAAGCAAAAACAAAATTATTAGAAGGGAAGAAATCATAAAGATCTGAGAATAAATAAATGAAAAAGAAATGAAAGAAACAATAAAGATTAATAAAACTAAAAGCTGGTTCTTTGAGAAGATAAACAAAATTGGCAAACCTTTAGCCAGACTCATCAAGAAAAAGAGAGAGGAATCAAATCAGCAAAAGTAGGAGAGTTTACAACAGACAGTGCAGAAATACAAAGGATTATAAGATACTATTATGAACAACTATGTGACAATAAAATGGATAACCTGGAAGAAATGGACAGATTTGTAGAAAAGTTCAATCTTCCAAGACTGAACCAGGAAGAAACAGAAGTTATGAACAACCCAATTACAAGCACTGAAATTGAAGCTGTGATAAAACAAAAAATCTCTCCAAAACAAAAGCCCATGACCAGATGGCTTCACAGGGGAATTCTGTCAGGCATTTGGAGAAGAGCTAATGCCTATACTTCTAAAACTCTCCAAAAATTGCATAAGTAGGAACATTTCCAAACTCATTCTATGAGGCCACCATCATGCTGATACCAAAACCAGACAAAGATAACACAATAAAAAGAAAACTACAGGCCAACATCACTGATGAACATAGCTGAAAAAATCCTCAACAAAAGTTTTGCAAACAGAATTCAGCAACACATGAAAAAGTTCATACACCATGATCAAGTTAGGTTTATTCCAGGAATGCAAGAATTCTTCAATATATGCAAGTCAATCAATGTGATATACCATATTAACAAACTGAAAGATAAAAACCATATGATAACCTCAATAGATGCAGAAAAAGCTTTGATAAAATTCAACACCCACTTATGATTAAAACTCTTCAAAAAATGGGTATAGAAGGAAACTAGCTCAACATAGTAAAGGTCATCTATGATAAGACTATAGCAAACATTATTCTCAATGGTGAAAACCTGAAAGCATCCCCCCTAAGATCAGGAACAAGACAAGGGTGTCCACTTTCCCCAGTATTATTCAACATAGTTCTGGAATCCTAGCTACAGCAATCAAAGAAGAAAAAGAAATAAAAGAAATCCAGATCAGAAAAGAAGAAGTTAAGCTCTCACTGTTTGTACTTGACATGATACTATACATAGAAAACATTAAAGATAGTATCAGAAAATTACCAGAGCTAATCAGTGAATTTAGCAAAGTTGTAGGATAGAAAATCAATACACAGAAATCACTTGCATTTCTATGTACTAACAATGACAAATAAAAGAGAAATTAAGGAATCAAACCCATTCACCATTGCAACCAAAAGGATTAAGTATCTAGGAATAAACGTACCTAAGGAGAAAAAAAGAACTGTACACAGAAAATTATAAGACACTGATGAAAGAAATCAAAGATGACTTATATGGATGGAGAGATATTCCATGTTCCTGGGTAGGAAGAATTAATACTGTGAAAATGACTAAACTACCCAATGCAACCTAGAGATTCAATGCAATCCCTATCAAATTACCAATGGCATTTTTCACAGAACTAGAACAAAATATTTCACAATTCATATGGAAACACGAAACACCCAAAGTAGCCAAAGCAGTCTTCAGAAGTAAGAATGGAGATGGAGCAATCAACCTTCCTGAATTCAGATTATATTACAAAGCTACAGTTATGAAGACAGTATAGTACTGGCACAAAAACAAAAATACAGACCAGTGGAACAAGATAGAAAGACCAGAAATAAACCATGTACCTATAGGTACCTTATTTTTGACAAAAGAGACAAGAATATACAATAAGGCAAAGACAGCCTCTTCAATAAATGATGATGGAAAACTGGACAGCTACATGAAAAAGGATGAATACCTTCCTGCTGCTGCTGCTGCTGCTAAGTCGATTCAGTCGTGTCCAACTCTGTGCTACCCCATAGACGGCAGCCCACCAGGCTCCACTGTCCCTGGGATTCTCCAGGCAAGAACACTGGAGTGGGTTGCCATTTCCTTCTCCAATGCATGAAAGTGAAAAGTGAAAGTGAAGTCACTTAGTTGTGTCCAACTCATTGTGACCCCATGGACTGTAGCCTCCTACCAGGCTCTTCCATCCAAAGGATTTTCCATGCAAGAGTACTGGAGTGGCGTGCCATCGCCTTCTCCGGAATACCTTCCGAATACCATACAAAAAGATAACCTCAAAACAGAATAAAGACCTAAATGTAAGACCAAAAACTATAAAACTCTTAGAGAAAAACATGGAGCAGAACACTCAATGACATAAATCAAAGCAAGATTCTCTATGATCCACCTCGCAGAGTAACAGAAATTTTAAAAAAGTAAACAAGTTTGACATGATTAAACTTAAAAGCTTTTTACCACAAGGGAAACTGTCAGTTCAGTTCAGTTCAGTCCCTTAGTTGTGTCTGACTATTTGCAACCCCATGAATTGCAGCATGCCAGGCCGACCTATCCATCATCAACTCCCGGAATTTACTCAAACTCATGTCCATCGAGTCAGTGATGCCATCCAGCCATCATCTCACCCTCTGTCATTCCCTTCTCCTCCTGCCCCCAATCCCTCCCAGCATCAGAATCTTTTCCAATGAGTCAACTCTTCACATCAGGTGGCCAAAGTACTGGAGTTTCAGCTTTAGCATCAGTCCTTCCAATGAACACCCAGGGCTGATCTCCTTTAGAATGGACTGGTTGGATCTCCTTGCAGTCCAAGGGACTCTCAAGAGTCTTCTCCAACACCACAGTTCAAAAGAATCAATTCTTCGGCGCTCAGTTTTATTTATAGTCTAACCCTCACATCCATACATGACCACTGGGAAAACCATAGCCTTGACTAGACAGACCTTTGTGGGCAAAGTAATGTCTCTGCTTTTTAATATGCTATTTAAGTTGGTCATAAATTTCCAACGGGAGAAAATAACAGCAAATGAAACAACTGACAAAGGATTAATTTACAAAATATACAAGCAGCTCATACAATTCAATGCCAGAAAAACAGCCCAACTAAAAAGTAGAAAAAAAAAAAAAAAGAAACCTAAACTGACATTTCTCCAAGGAAGACATATAGATGGCTAATAAGCAAATGAAAAGATGCTCAACATGACTCATTAGTGAGTTCAGTTCAATTCAGTTGTTCAGTCGTGTCTGACTCTTTGCGACCTAATGAACCACAGCACGCCAGGCCTCCCTGTCTGTCACCAACTGCTGGAGTCTATCCAAACCCATGTCCACTGAGTCAGTGATACCATCCAACCATCTCATCCACTGTGGTCCCCTTCTCCTCCTGCCCTCAATTTTTCCCAGAATCAGGGTCTTTTCAAATGAGTCAGCTCTTCACATCAGGTGGCCAAAGTATTGGAGTTTCAGCTTTAGCATCAGTCCTTCCAATGAACACCCAGGGCTGATCTCCTTTAGAATGGACTGGTTGGATCTCCTTGCAGTCCAAGGGACTCTCAAGAGTCTTCTCCAACACCACAGTTCAAAAGCACCAATTCTTTGGTGCTCAGCTTTCTTTCTAGTCCAACTCTCACATCCATACATGACCACTGGGAAAGCCATAGCCTTGACTAGACGGACCTTTGTGGGCAAAGTAACGTCTCTGATTTTTAATATGCTATTTAGGTTGGTCATAAATTTCCAATGGGAGAAAATAACAGCAAATGAAACAACTGACAAAGGATTAATTTACAACATATAAAAGCAGCTCATACAACTCAATGCCAGAAAGACAAACAGCCCAATTAAAAAGTAGGAAAAGAAAAAAAAACCTAAACTGACATTTCTCCAAGGAAGACATATAGATGGCTAATAAGCACATAAAAAGATGCTCAACATGACTCATTATTGAGTTCACTTCAGTTCAGTTGTTCAGTCGTGTCCGACTCTTTGTTTGTTGATATGCTATCTAGGTTGGTCATAACTTTCCTTCCAAGGAGTAAGCATCTTTTAATTTCACGGCTGCAATCACCATATGCAGTGATTTTGGAGCCTCCCAAAATAAAGTCAACCACTGTTTCCACTGTTTCCCCATCTATTTGCCATGAAGTGATGAGACCAGATGCCATGATTTCAGTCTTCTGAATGTTGAGCTTTAAACCAACTTTTTCACTCTCCACTTTCACTTTCATCAAGAGGCTCTTTAGTTCTTCACTTTCTGCCATAAGAGTGGTGTCATCTGAGTGTGTGAGGTTATTGATATTTCTCCCAGCAACCTTGATTCCAGCTTGTGCTTTTTCTACCCCAGCATTTCTCATGATGTACTCTGCATATAAGTTAAAATGCAGGGTGACAATATACAGCCTTGACATACTCCTTTTCCTATTTGAAACCAGTTTGTTGTTCCATGTCCAGTTATAACTGTTGCTTCCTGACCTGCATACAGATTTCTCAAGAGGAAGGTCAGGTGGTCTGGTATTCCTATCTCTTTTAGAATTTTCCACAGTTTATTGTGATCCACACAGTCAAAGGCTTTGGCATACTCATTACAGCAGAAATAAATGTTTTTCTGGAACTCACTTGCTTTTTTCATGATCCAGCACATGTTGGCAATTTGATCTGCCTTTTCTGAAAGCAGCTTGAACATCTGGAAGTTCACGGTTCACATATTGCTGAAGCCTGGCTTTGAGAACTGAGCATTACTTTGCTAGCCTGTGAGATGAGTGCAACTTTGAGCATTCTTTGGCATTGCCTTTCTTTGGGATTGGAATGAAAACTGACCTTTTCCAGTCCTGTGACCGCTGCTGAGTTTTTCATATTTGCTGGCATATTGAGTGCAGCACTTTCACAGCATCATCTTTTAGGGTTTGAAATTGCTCAACTGGAATCCATCACTTCCACTAGCTTTGTTCATAGTGATGCTTCCTAAGGCCCACTTGACTTCACATTCCAGGATGTCTGGCTCTAGGTGTGAATGATCACACCATTGTGATTATCTAGGTCACTTAGATATTTTTTGTATGGTTCTTCTGTGTATTCTTGCCACCTCTTCTTAAGATCTTCTGCTTCTGTTAGGTCCATACAATTTCTGTCGTTTATTGAGCCCATCTTTCCATGAAATGTTCCTTTGGTAACTCTGATTTTCTTTTCTCATTATTAGAGAAATGCAAATTGAAACCACAACAAGATGTCACCTAACATTGGTCAGAATGACCACCATCAAAAATTCTACAAACAATAAACGCTGGAGTGAGTGTGGAGAAAAAGAAATGCTCTTGCACTGTTGATGGGAATGTAAATTGATATAGCCACTATGGAAGATGCTATGGAGAGTCCTTTAAAAACTAGGAGTAAACCACCATAGGACCCAGCAATTCCACTCCTAGGCATATACTGTGAGGAAACCAAAATTGAAAAATAAAAGTGTATTCCATTTTTCATTACAGCACTATTTACAATAGTTAGAACATGAAGGCCACCTAGATGTCCTTCTACAGTTGAATGGATAAAGAAGTTGTGGTTCATCTACACAATGAATATTATTCAGCCATAAAAAATGCATTAGAGTCAGTTCTGATGAGATGGATGAACCTAGAACCTATTATACAGTGAAGTGATTCAGAAAAAGAAAGATAAATATAGTATTCTAACACACATATACAGAATCTAGAGAATTGTTACTGAAGAATATATTTACAAGGCAGCAATGGAGAAACAGATACAGAAACAGAGAATAGAGTTATGGATATGGGAAGGCGGAGGAGAAGGTGAGATGTATGGAAAGATTAACATGGAAACTTACATTACCATATGCAAAAGAGATAGCCATTGGGAACTTGCTGTATGGCTCAGAAAACTCAAACTGGGGCTCTGTACCAATCTAGAGGGTTGTGAAAGGGAGGGAGATATATGTTAAAAATGGAGGGGATATATGTATACCTCTGGCTGTCTCATATTGAATTTCGACAGAAAACAGCAAAATTCTGTAAAGCAATTATCCTTCGATAAAAAATAAACTTAAAAAATTATCCCTACTGCAAATAACCTTCCAAGCTGAGCTTGTCTTGCTTATCCTCACTCTTTTGCTTCTAGGAAAATGCTGCCTTTCAACTGATATATAATATTCTATATTTCATGATTTGATTAAAATTTAAACAAACATGAAAACAGGGTTCATGATCAAAACTAACCACTAATATCTTGTAAGTACATTTACTGAATAAAATTTTTAGTACTTCCATATGCATTAATTTATTCAGAGAGGCAGGCAGGCAGGTAAAGCACTAATATGTTGTACGTTTTTTAATATTGAAATGTTTTAAGCATAGAGTTTGAAATGATATTGTGATAGATATCTATATTCCTACCCTCGAGTTTTAGCAATTAATATTTTGCCATAGTTGCTTCAAATCTTATTTTAAAGAAATAAAACATTTCATAAACAGTTAAAGTTTCCACTCTATTTTATTCCCAAATTTTGTTCTGTATCTAAAGGTAATAACTATCCTCAAATTGTGTTTTTTTTTCCTACATATGGTATAAAATAACTACCATTTTATATTGATTAATAAATTATCTTCAATATTTTTAATTTGCATACATGGCATCTATTTTTCTTAACTTATTTTTACTGTGCACTCGATTTTTAGTATTATCCCACTGGATCTAAATAAAAATTAAACAATTTTAATTTCTAGTTAATAACTTATTTGTCCATTCTAATATTGATAAGCATTTAAAAATTTTTCCAAGATAAACAATATAGCAGAAGCATCACACTGTGAACATCTTTATGTATGGAACTGGCCAGAAAGTTTGTTTGGGTTTTCTCATAAGATATTATGATATTATGGGAAAACCCAAATAAACAATTTGGCTAACCCAATACCTATAGAAGAGTTTTACTAAGTTAGACATATTTTTAAAAGAAATTCTGAATCATACTACATATCTGTCATCAATTTCACAAAATATAACCCAATAAAAATCCACACTAATTCTTCAATACACATTCCTTCTAGCTATGTATGTTTTTTCATAATCTCAAATGAACTTGAGATTTTGATCAGACTTTCAGTAGACTCATAAATTAACATGGAGAGGATTAATACATTTATATAATTCTGTGTACCTCTATACATATAAAATCATATTTAGACATACTATTCGTAAACATAGTGCCTGTTGGGAGATTCACTCTTTGACATTTTGTATTCTCCAACAAATGTTGCTGTGTATGACTGCTCTCTAAAGAACTGGGACATTTCTCAGTTTTGTTTATGTTGCAGTTACTATGAGATAATGTTTGCCCTCAACTGAAAAACAAAAACAGGCTTGCTTACTACTTGCTATGAAAGCAGTTGATTCCCAAAGTCAGTGTTCTTCACCTATAATCCAGCCCACTGTATATGCAGGCATCTACCTAGTTCCATCACATAATCCTGTGATCTTGGGGGATGGGGAACAAGAGCACCAAAGCTAGTATGGCAACACTAAAGCTGCTTCTTTAGCTGTGAGTAGCAATGTCTCTATTTTTCTAATTCAAAATCTTCTGTCTTCTTCCAGCATATATGAAATATTAACATGATAATTTGTCAGCTTGATGCTTTTGAACTGTGGTGTTGCAGAAGACTCTTGAGAGTCCCTTGGACTGCAAGGAGATCCAACCAGTCCATTCTGAAGGAGATTAGCCCTGGGATTTCTTTGGAAGGAATGATGCTAAAGCTGAAGCTCCAGTACTTTGGCCACCTTATGCGAAGAGTTGACTCATTGGAAAAGACTCTGATGCTGGGAGGGATTGGGGGCAGGAGGAGAAGGGGATGACAGAGGATGAGATGGCTGGATGGCATCACTGACTCGACGGATGTGAGTCTGAGTGAACTCTGGGAGATGGTGACGGACAGGGAGGCCTGGCGTGCTGCGATTCATGGGGTTGCAAAGAGTCAGACACGACTGAGCGACTGAACTGAACTGAACTGAAGTATGGTAAAATTAAATTTCAGTGCTAACAGTGCACATTTTATTTATTAAAGATTTTATTTGTAGCCCATAATACAGATTTACAATGTTCAGTATAGGGGTCTTATGCATCTGTTGGAAGAAAGAAAGGAAGGAGGGAAGGATGGATGGAGGGAGGAAAGGATGGAAGGAGGAAAACTATGACACTGAATTTGGTCAAATAAAACATATTTTTCTATAAAATTTGGTATTATGGTCAGCTAAAATGCCACCACTGTGCTAAGCTGACCAACCTATGTGCAACATGTGTTTTGTGCAAATATGTATTATTCCCAACTGATTTAATTGCAGTTATTTGGTTGCATTTGTTTGCCTTACTGTTCATCAAAGAGTAGATACTTCATATTAATCTTGTCATAATTTATATGCTTGACATTTGGTATATGATGTGCATATGTTATCTTTCATTCACTCTTTTAAGATTATCATAGGCCACCTTCAAACTGTGAAGTCTTTCAAAAGACACAGATCATATATTTTCCTTCCTTTCTGCCTCAACAGTTGGTATAATACAGAATTCTGACCGTGCACTCATACAATAAATGCAACAGACTGACTGACTGATTATCTTGGTTGGAAGCATATTTTAAGATGGTCACAGTTACTCTCAATATTTAAGATGATTATAATCATAATAATCACCTTCATTTGTATAATGCTTTATATTTTCCAAAACCCTTTTCATATACATTATTTAATATGAACTCATAACAAGTTCAGATCTACAATAATCAACATAAATAGTATCCATTTAGCAAGATAAATTGATTATATACTTCTCACATATAAGGTTAAAATAAACTAGTATTATGAAAAAATAAAAAGGCAAAATATGTGTTTGCTTGTGTTTTACTTATGATGAGCATTAATCCAAATCATTTGTGCTGACTTTGATCAAGCTACATCTGTTTGTGAAAGTTCTTTTATCTGCTTTATAAAGCAAGTTATGCCTAGGGTATTAATAGACCGGGCAGAAGATGGTAAATTGTCTATTCTTTTCAGATTTTGAATTAGATAGCTTTGCTTAGTCAAAATGTCTCAAGTCTGGGAATATTACCATTCTCAATTTAATTTATAAATGTGTTCATAAGTCTTTTCTCCGCCCCCCCTTGCTTCTTAACCCATTTGTAATGTTGCTTACTGCACACCAGGTCTAAAACATTTCCATGCTTAATCATGTTAGAGTGTAAAATTGTCTTTCAATTTGAAGATCACTAAGATGGACTGTGTCTATGAAAATAATTAATGTCTGGAGACCCAATTTAGTTCTTTTTGTTCTAATGTTCAACAAAGATCCTCATTTATCAATGTATGTTTCCCATGTGTCACATTGCTATGTGGAAAGTAGGTCATAGAAAGAACACTATTGACTTTTAAGATCGTATTCAAAAACACTATTGCAGTGAAATAGCATGTTCTCAGAGCAATGACATCAAAAAGGTTATTTTAGGGACAACCAAAACCACACAATAATGATGACAAAAGCTCAAGAAATGTTTCAAGTGGTAGAAAAATTGTTTTCAACTGAATAATGTACTATTATAAAACCTAGCAAATACATTTATGTATGTGCAATACCCTTCAAACAGCCCAATTTGCGTAACAATACTATAATTGGTTACTATGATGACTATTAAAATTTTAATTTAGAGACTATGTTTTCAGTAATACAGGTGAGGCTATTGAACAATATAGTCAAATCAGTTGATGAGGATATGTCTAAAGGTTGCAACCAGGGATAACTTTGACATAAACAATTGTAAATTACAGGTGAAAGAAATATTTAAAAAAAAAAAAAGACATGAAGGAACAAGTGGAAAATGGGAAGGAAGGGAAGGAAGAATATTAAAAGGAAAGAGTTGAAAACCTGAATTGGCATATATTTTATCAAAATACTGAGATCAAATCAAATCAAAACAGCTCTATGGAGGTCTAGTTTACATACAGTAAAATTCATGAATTTAGTATACAATTCAAAGAATCCATACATGTATATTCTTGGGTAGCCATCACCTTTACCAAGATGTAGAATGCTTCCAGAAAGTTCCCCCATGCCATCTCCAGGGGTCAACTAGTCTGCTGTGTGGTGTGACAGTTTAAATTTTAAGTTTCAGAAGCCCCCTGCCCCCCCAACCCCTTGGGACACCATGCCATATCAACATTTTGGGGTCTGTCTTTTTTTGCTCAACATGGTAGCAGCAAGTTTTAGTAGATAGTGTGTATCTATACTCTGTTCTGTTTACTATAATTATACACTGGATTGTTTATCTTTCATGAGTTGATGAGCAGTGAGCTATTCCAGTTCCTGGTGATATATGAGTCTCTTCTGGGTACTGGTTACCTGTTCGCCTAGATGAATAACTGGCAATGAAATGACTGCTTTGTATGTTAAGAGTATAGTGAGTTTTTAACAAACTAATTATTCTAAAGAACAATTTTACATACCCCATCAATGTGTAAGAATTTCAGATCTGTATACTTGCCAGCACTTGGTAATACTCATCTTTATTTTTAATTTTTTATTAAGGTATAGTTGATTTACAATATTATATTAGTTTCAGGTATACAACATAGTGATTCAAATTTTTTAAATAGATACTATATACATATAACTAAAAGTCATATATATAATAACTACATTTATAGTTATTATAAAATATTGGCAATATTCCCTATGCTGTACAATACAACCAATAAACATAGCTTGTTCATTTTACACATAGCAGTTTGTACCTGTTAATCTACTACCCTTATCTTGCCTCTCTCTGCTTTCCTCTCCCTACTGGTAACCACTAGTGTTCTCTCCATACATGTGAGCCTGAATCTGTTTTGTTATATTCATTCATTTCATTTCTAGATTCCCCATATAAGGGATAACATCGATCCTCTCTCTTCCTTCCATTCCAGGTATGAGACAATTCTTGACTAGTGCTTTGCATGGGAAGTTCTAGGATTTAGACTACAGAGAAATACATGGCATTAGCAAGTTCTTTTACTTATGACATACAATAAAGATATGTTTATCAGTATCACAGCTGACAAAGTGAATTTTATTTGCCTCCTAGAAACTGCTACTTAAGTGATTCTAAATTCAGCATGGAAAAAGAAAAGTATAATTATTTGTGTTCTAAAACCATAGCACCTTGGTCTTTTTCTATGATTTTAAGAAATACAAAGACTGGCACTTAGTGACCAAAATAACAAATGGATATCAAAGTTTGTGGTAGACATGTGAGTCATTCTATTTAGGTTTTCACTTAAATTTGCTCAGGTGACATGGGATTGATTATCCATAATGTTTTAATGCAATTTATAGGCATTTTGAGTGGAATTCATATATCTCATTATGAAGAATGCTGATGTAAAGAATACAGTACCTGGTCTTTGAGCAAAGAGTTTGAGAAAGCTATTACACTAAAACATGAATAAGCAACTACATAGACCTGTTGGGCAATCTCAGTTTCTATCAGACAGATTTGCTCAGGTATTCAAATGGTAACTGGAGTGGCTTTAAATATATATATATAATAATCTTAAAGGACAAGCCTAAAATAAGTAAAAAAAAAAACACTAAAGATGTTCTTGGGTTTAACTGCTTGTAAAGATGTGCTAAAATAGAGGGGAGCTGTTTTAGTATTACTATGAATGAAAAAAATAAATAGCAATGGGTGGGATAAAGGTACAAAACAGAGACAGAAAAGGCAAGATCTCAAAGAGGAGACTGAAATGACCAAGTACAGTTCAAGGTATTAGCCACATGGAGCCAATGAGAAATAGAAATTTAAAAAATTTTGAATATGCTGGCCAGGTAGGAAGGCATACCGGGTAAGTCCTGGTAACTGTAGTGGTTAAATTACAAATTACTCAACTTTGCAGAAAAAGTAGGAGCCTCTCAGTGGCCACACTCAGAGGGCAAATACAATATACAGGGGTAATTTTTCCCTAAGGAAACACTAAATATAGTAACTGTAATGTCATTAACAGTCTTTTTTTTAAAAAGATATTTATACCTCAATGAGTTTCAGTTCATAAATCACAATCTCTGGACAACTGTGATATGCTGAACAGTGAGGCTGGTCCCTAAAAAGCTACTGTGGCTTGATCCTTCCCACAGAAATCACTAAGAGCTCCCTGTGATTTTCTGCAGGGTGAACATGGTTTACCTGTAGAATTACATCTGGAAACATCATTTTTGCCTAGGAAAGTTGGAAAAAAAAAAAACCTCTAGTGACTGTGAAGTGAGGGACTTGCATCTCTAAAATTTAGGATAAGGGTTTGTACTGTGCCTCTAATTTACCCAGTTACAAGAGATAATACTATTAATACTCTTTAAAAATTAAAGAACATCTGTGAATTTTGGGTTAGATTAATTCAAAATTTGAAAGCACTGAAGAAACTGAACTTAGTCTGTTTAGAGAGAGCTGATGCTGGAAGAACACCAAAACACTCAGGCTTCAAGTAAATGAATCCATTTCTGGCTGATACAGAGCAGAATAAACAAGTGGGGAATATTTTCAGACTTTACTTTTTAAATCTGTAGTTAATTACTTTGGACTTTTACTCTCACTAAGGAAAGGAAATAATATTTTGGGTTCTAATTTTTTTCTCAGAAATTAATTTAAATCATGCATATCTTTATGTGGTTGACACTTTTGTTGCAAAACCTCTGATAAATTTGAATGTACATGGTAAGTGGGAATATTTTGAGGTGTGAATTAGAAAAAAGAACACAATTTCAGTCTTGGAGTTAACTATACTAATGCCATTTTATGACATAATTTAGAACTTTCTGGTGATGATAAGTCAATTGAACACTACCATCGTTATCCAGTTGCTAAGTCAAGTCTGACTCTTTGCAACCCCATGAATTCCAGCACACCAGGCTTCCTTGTCCGTCACTATCTCCCCAAGTTTGTTCAAGCTCATATCCATTGACTCAGTGATGCCATCCAACCATATCATCTACTGTCACCCTCTTCTCCTCTTGCCCTCAATCTTTTCCAGCATCAAGGTCCCAACAAGTATGCTCTTCCAATTGGGTGGCTAAAGCATTGGAACTTCAGCTTCAGCATCAGTACTTCCAAAGAATATTCATGGTTGATTTCCTTTAGGATTGACTGGTTTGATCTCCTTGCTGTCCAAGGGAGTCTCAAGAGTCTTCTCCAGCATGACAGTTCAAAAGCATCAATTCTTCAGTGTTCAGCCTTCCTTATAGTTCAACTCTCACATCCATACATGACTACTAGTAAAACCATAGCTTTAACTAGATGGACCTTTGTCGGCAAAGTGATGTGTCTGCTTTTTAATACAATGTCTAGGTTTGTCACAGCTTTTTTTTTTAATTAGATTTTTTTAATTTTTTAAATAAATATATTCATTTTAATTGGATGTGAATTACATTACAATATTGTAGTGGTTTTGCCATACATTGCCATGAATCAGCCACGGGTGTACATTTCATAGCTTTTCTTCTGAGGAACAAGCTTCTTTTAATTTAGTGGCTGCAGCCACTGTCAGCAGTGATTTTGGAGATTAAGAAAATAAAATATGTCACTGTTTCCACTTTTCCCCCATCTACCTATCATGAAGTGATGGAATGGAATACATGATCTTAGTTTTTGAATGTTGAGTTTTAAGCTAGATTTTTAACTGTCCTCTTTCACCTTCATCAAGAGGTTCTTTGGTTCTTCTTCACTTGCTCCCATTAAAGTGGTATCATTTGCCTATCTGAGGCTGTTGATTTTTCTCCCAGCAATCTTGATGCCAGCTTGTGAGTCATACAGCCTGGCATTTTGCATGATGTACTCTTCATATAAGTTAAATAAGCCCAAGGTGATAATATACAGCCTTGACATACTCCTTTCCTAATTTTGAAATGGAGAAGGCAATGGTACCCCACTCCAGTACTCTTGCCTGGAAAATCCCATGGATGGAGAAGCCTGATGGGCTGCAATCCATGGGGTCGCTAAGAGTTGGACACAACTGAGCGACTTCACTTTCATGAATTGGAGAAGGAAATGGCAACCCATTCCAGTATTCTTGCTTGGAGAATCCCAGGGACAAAGAAGCCTAGTGGGCTGCCATCTATGGGGTCTCACAGAGTCAGACACAACTGAAGCGACTTAGCGGCAGCAGCAGCATATCCAGAAAAACACTCCCCCCAAAAGGGTATCTTGGAGAAATCTGAAGAACTGCTGATTTCTTTTGCTATGAGACCAGTCATGTTCTTGATTGACTAAAAACCTAATGGTCTCTAATAAGAGACAGGAAACTACAAAGTATTGGCTAGGGATACAGAGCAGGGAGCAGGCCACTTATTAATCATTCCTCTTGCACATACACCAGATGGCAAAATTTTACTCTACTGCCTAAGCAGAAAAAATAATGGCAGAAACATTTCCACGTGCACTATGGCCTCATTCACCACTCACTCCTCCCCCAGGGGAATGAATGGCCTATGTGAGAAATGACTGTGGCAAAAGAATCTTTTATATCCCGGTTTATTCCCATACTTGCTTTTTTGAGAAGAGGTTGCATTTTGACCATTCCTTTGGGGCAGGATATGTTTGTCTAAAGTCAAAGTGTTAGTTGCTCACTCATGTCTGACCCTTTGTTACCCTATGAACTGCAGCCCATCAGGCTGTGCTGTCCATGGAATTCTCCAGGCAAGAATACTGGAGTGGCTAGGCATTCCCTTCTCCAGGGGATCTTCCCAACCCAGGGAACCTGGGATTGAACCTGCATCTCCTGCATTGCAAGCAGATTATTTACCATCTCAGCCACCAGAAGAGCCAGTTGGGCCAATAACTGGGTAAATGAATCTGCTGAATTTAGGGGAGTTACCCACTTTTCTTGTTGATTCAAAATCATGCTCTTCAATCAATTTTAGTAGCAGTAAATATAAATATAAGCTTGGTCTCCAAATGCTTGATCCATATATACATTTCAATTGGCTGTGAATGCAGGAGGAGTTGTTTCTATCCAGAACAAAATCTGGCAGTTTGGGTACCGTACATCAATTAACTGGGCTTAATGGCTTTCTTGTATCTCAAAAGTCCCATTGTTTCCATGTCAGCCCTGCGTCTGTTCTTTAATTCTGTCAAGATCATTTTTCACTGACAGACTGTAGTCAGTGTAAAACCTGATGCCTTCTGCACAGAAATACTAAAACTATTCATGAATAGTAATGGGGGGAAAATAAAAATAAAAGTTTAATACAGAGGAATCTTTAAGCAATATTTTAAAATATTAGCAATAGAAGTAACTGATTTTTCAAAATCTGAAATATAAAAAGTAGATTTATTTCCAAGAAGTAATATTTTTCTTTATTCATCTTATCCCAAAATAACTAGCATTAGAGGATATTTTTGGATAATTAAAGTCTCTGATTTAAATTTAAAAATAATATTTTACAAATTTCATCAAGTTTCTTTCAAAAAGACAATGATCACATCTAATATTCTGTTAGAATTTTTTTTGAAACTACAAATAAAGTAAATCACAGCATTTACAAACATTAAATGACTAAATGGAATTTTTTTTCCTGTTGAATACGTGTACAATCATTTAAAACTAATGACTTTTAGTCTTATTTATAATTATCATCCTTTTGCTTCTTCACATTTTGCTTTCTCATCAAGAGACAGAGTACTTTTTAACATACTATGCTATTTGAATAATCCAGTACATCAGTTAAGATGATTCTGGTTACCAGGAAAAGAATAACTCTATGAAGAGGAGCTTAAAAAAATAAGCTTGTGTAACGTGAGCTTATGTAACATGAGTTCATGTAACAAAAAATATGAAGGCTATGTGATTCCCCCAATAGAGTGCTCAACAATATCAGCAAAGTTTCAGATCCCTTTCATGTCTCTGCTCAGCTTTTTGCAGTAATTAGCAGTTTATCCTCTTAAACTAACTCCCCTTTTGATCCAAAGGTAGCTTTTCACATGCACATGGAAGACTAGACCCAGATCCAGAAATGCCTTTCCTCCCAGGCATTATTTTCAAAAATAAGAAAGTATTTTCCAAAAGTTGTCAGTAAGATAATCCATGGCATGATAAAGAATCTGCATGCCAATGCTGGAGATTCGGGAGACTTGGGTTCAGTCTCTGGGTTAGGACGATCCTCTGGAGGAAGAAATGGCTACCCACTTCAATTTTCTTGCCTGGGAAATCCCATGGACAGAGGAGCCTGGCGGGCTGGAGTTCATGGGGTCGAAAAGAGTCAGACAAGACTGAGCATGCAAATGCATGCACAGAAGTAGTCAGTAGAACTCTTCTCATTGCTATTAGACAGAACTGGATCCCATGTACTTTTCTAAGCCAATAAAGAAACAGATGAATTATTGTGGAGTGATATTTGATTATTTTAAAACCACCTTGGGTAACTGTCAGTTAGAACAGAAAATTATTAATTAGAATGGACAGTAGTCATAAACCACTATGCATGAATATTTAGATTTCTACTATCTATCTGCATAGCACTAGGAATTACTATTATTGGCTTAGACTAAAGGCTTTTAAATTGTATTCTCTTTAGTACCCTTTGAGGAACTAGTTCAAAATGGAAGCTCTCAGGCTCCACTTCTGATGAACTGAATTAGGAAACACTGAGGATGGGACCCAGCAATATATATATTAGCAAGTCCCCTTGGTAAATCCAATTCATGTTACAGTTTGAAAATAATAAATTTAGCTCAATGATCATCCCTAGTCTGAAACATTAATTCAACATATATAACTGAATTAAATATTTATTATAGGCAAGTATTATAAAGCTAGAAGTAAATGTTCCCCCCAAAAAAGGAAGAAACAGGGACCAAATAATGGATAGGAAACCATCAGTGTCTCTGCCATATCTACATGCTCCTTTTTATCTTAAGAAAATATGCTCTTTCTCCCCTTGCTCTCCCTCTCTTTCCTCACTTAACATAATATGATCTACACTGTATCATGCATACAAAATTGTGAAAGAGTTATAGAAGAGTGGTCAGATAATTTAAAATATATAATTGATTTTACATTATGGTTTATTTATATTATATTTGCTTTTTAAAGTGTTTCCTTTATGGCTCAGAAGTTAAAGAATCTGCCTATAATGAAGGAGACCCAGGTTAGATCCTTGGATTGGGACCATCCCCTGGGGAAAGAAATGGCAAACCATTCCAGTGCCCTTGCCTGGAAAATCCTATGGACAGAGGAGCCTGGCTGGCTACAGTCCATGGAGACGCAAAGAGTCAGAAACAACTGATTGACTAACATTTTGCTTTTTAAAAAGCTTGTAGTGAAAACGAACATTATCATGGTTCTTTTTCTCGTGATTATTATAAACTGTGTGGTGTTTAGTCATTCAGTTGTGTCTGACTCTTCCCAACCCAGGGATTGAACTTGGGTCTCCTACATTGTGGGTGGATTCTTTACCATCTGAGCCACAGGGAAGCCCAAGAATATTGGAGTGGGTAACCTATCCCTTCTTCAGGGTATCTTCCCAACCCACGAATCAAACTGGTGTATCCTGCATTGCTTGTGGATTCTTTACCAGCTGAACTATCAAGGAAGTCCTAGAATATGCTAAAGATAATTTCAAATAGAAGTAAATAAATTATCTAATTATACAAAGAATTATTGAGCACCTATTACTCTATATGCCTGGCTCCATGGTGTATATTAACTATTTTACATCTCTACTTAAACCAGTTTAAAATATGTTTTCAATGTGTATTAGTAGGAGGGCAGTCTTATGGTGAGGGAGTCTTTTGGGTCCAAAATTATTTGACTCTTATCATCATCGATTTCGTTAAGGGATAAAATAATATTAACAGTCTTGGTATAGCATGATTCAATGGTGAACATGTATACAGACAACAAATAATATTTTACTAATCTATCATCCCTCCTGTAGTTTCTGTCATCTTTTATGAACTCTGTGGAGGGAATCACCTCTGATAATGCTTTTTAGGCAGATAATATCATTTTCAGAAGTTCAGATTTGCACTTCATTGACACTTTCCTTATAGAGATAGGAGGATTGTAGATTTAAAGAAAATAACTACAATCCTCCTATCTCTATAAGGAAAGTGTCAATGAAGTGCAAATCTGAACTTCTGAAAATGATATTATCTGCCTAAGCTAAAAAAAAAAAAAAAAAGCAAACTTTAAAGTTTTTAGGGCATCAAATAGAATAACCAGCTTTTTATAAAATATATATCTTGATATGTCACACAATATATGTTTTCAACAGAAAAAAAAAAGTTGCAAAAACCCTCAAACAATAGTGCTTCTTGTGTACATAAACATACATATTAAACTAAGGCTTATTTTAATTCTATTGAAATATTTAAACTAGTTTTTTTTTCAAATTGCTTCTTATTTTCTAACCCTTCTGACAAACTTTATACAAAAAGTGAGACATTTACAAGCTGATGAATCATTATCAACTCATGAGGTATGAATATGCAGTGAAATTTTCAAATAGAAGATATTAATAACTTGAAATTTTGCAAGGATCTATTATGTTTATTTCACCCAGCTGATAAAAGTGCTCTGAACATTTTGGATTCATTATATGTTATATAAATTTACTAGAATAAAACCAACATTTCTGTATATTTAGTTAAAATATCATAGTTACTTACACATTTTCCCCTCATATAGTCTTATTCCCACTTTTCAATTTTAAGAATTACTTCTGAGTCAATTTTATCTTTTTCTCTTAAATTTGTTTAATATAAAAATGTAAGAGTCTTTCCGAATTTTCAGCTAGCACATGTGACTACTATATCATTATTCTGCTTGAAAAATCATTAAAAAAATCAGACAGCTGTTAACAGTTGACTCTGTACTCTCTAACCAAATTTTAGAGACTACACTTGAGTGAAAACCTTGCTCTTAAATGTAGACGCTAAATACATAAATGTTGCTCACCAGATAGAGCAACTCTACTAAATGTGAGAAGATGTATGTATTGTTATTTTATATAGTGCTAAAAAGGGGGTGGGGAAATTGAGATTAATGTTGCAAACATATTAATTGGAAGACACGTTCTGAATTTGGAGATATCACAATGTGTAACTAAGTTGGTATTACTCTGAAAAAATAAACTATCATGAATGTTTTCCTTCCTCTTGGCATTACTTCCAGAAGTAAAAGTTTACACAAATTAAGAGTTCACTGCTACTAGAAAGTGTATCTTTTGAAAATGTTTTATTAGAAAAAAATACCAAACTCGACAATTCAGAGTTCTGAGTTTAATTCATTACTTTGGCTAAAACCAATACTAACTACTAAACTATTTTGTTAAAAGGAGTTCAGATCTGAATGTATCAGATCTGAAAATATCAGAATATGTCGGGAGCGCATTAGGCATTACTGACAAAATGAAGGCACGGCTTCAATCCCCTCTCCTCATCCTGCAGGCATGGTCCCAGGATGAAGGAATTAGGTTTTGTGATTCTGACTTGTTCTTTTCTTTCTTTGGTTGAGTTGGCTAGAAAGAATGTTAAGGTGCTTATTGTTCTTGAGAGAAGCATGAGAAAGCACAAAGCCATCTGCAGTTGTGCACAGAAAATAATCTATAAGGTAACCATTGACATTTGTTCAAGGATCTTTACAAAAAATGTTCCAGGATGAGCACATAGGCCTCAGCTTGAGGCAATGGGAAGGATTATTATCTGAGATCTGTTTGTGAGGGGAATGTTTATGGCAAAAGAGGTTTGCTGAGCTTAGGGTTTAGGAATAATTAAGAACAGCTAGAAGCCTTTTTAGGAGATAGTAATCTTAAGAAGGAAATGGCAACCCACTCCAGTATCCTTGCCTGGAGAATTCCATGGACAGAGGAGCCTAGTAGGGTATAGTCCACGGGGTCCCAAAGAGTTGGACATAACCACAGTCTTAAGATGCTAGGGGCAAATAGGATTTAGAAAGATAAGAAATAAACTGAGGAATGTAGCATGAGTTACAATGTAATCACAAGTTAAGTATAGAACACATAAGAAGAATTAGATAATAGATAGTAAAGCAGATTCTGAGAAAATCTCTGAAGCAGGAACTCTGTAGGGCAACAATGATTTCTGGAGACAATAAATCTGGGTGGAGGAGACTAAAAATGTTAAAGCTCTGATCTAATGCTTTTGTCAAAGTATAAAAGAAAACCTGAAGCTTGAAATAAACATGTAGTCCTGTACCTCAAGTCAGAGGCTACATCATTATTCGCCAACACTGCTCACCCCTTCAGGCTGATTCCCTGGCTGCTGGAGCTGGACTCCGGCAAGAATAGTTTATCAACAATTGAAATCTGAGATTTTTACTTACTTACTCAACTTGGACATAGCTACCAATGGTTCAAGTACCTATTTTATAGAATTATAGTGTGTTAGTGAGTGTGTGGCAACCAATACTCTTGCCTGGAGAATCCCATGGATGGAAGAGCCTGGTAGGCTGCAGTCTATGGGGTCACCAAGAGTCAGACACGACTGAGCGACTTCACTTTCACTTTTCACTTTCATGCATTGGAGAGGGAAATGGCAACCCATTCCAGCGTTCTTGCCTGGAGAATCCCAGGGATGGGGAAGCCTGGTGGGCTGCTGTCTATGGGGTCGCACAGAGTCAGACAAGACTGAAGTGACTTAGCAGCGAGTGTGTGTGTACATTTCTTAAGAAGCATTTATCGTTAACTCCATTCCTCCCAAAACAATCACAGTGCTATGCACATAACTGTCATTCAATAACATTTTGTTGAATCAATAATTACTTAGTTAAATGGAATCTACAGAAACATGTATACTTTGGTCAAACAAATTAGACTAAAGTTCCTCTTTAGACTTTTCTTTTCTTTTTTTATTTATTATGGAAATAATGAACCAAGGGCTTTTGTCACTGAGTCCAAACTCACTCTGCATACCACACAACAGGCCAATGATTCAGAGAGATGAGGTATTGAGGCAAGGAAGAGACTTTGATTGGGGAGCCAGCTGACTGAGAAAATGTCAGGCTAGCGCTTCAAATAACCATCTTTTCGGGGTTTGGAATCCAGGTTCTTTTATAGATCAGAGAGAAAGAAGCAATGAGGAAGTAAAGTCAAAAGGCATAATAGAAAGGCGGATGCAGTGAGGAAGTCAGGTGAAAGAGTCTTCAGTCTTGCAAAACATCTCCAAGGCAATGTCCACTCTTCAGAAGGAGTGTGTTAATCACTTCTATTCACAGGTGCACAGGAACAAACTATCTCTTCAGGAGCTGAACAAAAGCACTTTAGTTTACTGTCAAGCAGAAGGGGCAAGGTACTCCAGGCAAGCCGGTGAGTATGATAATAATAATAAAAGCAAGTCAAAGAAAGCTTCCAAAATGGAGTCAAAATTGTTTTCCTCCCTGCGATGCTTTCTTTTATTTCTATATGAGAAGGGACATCTGTGATCCTTTCCTCTAGGAAGAGTGAGATCCTTGCTTAGGACCTCATTTTTTGAAAGATAACTTAGAATTTATGTTCTTGAATTTTCTATTTTTTTTTAATTTACATGGTATATCAGTTAAGTTCAATTAAGTTCATTTCAGTCACTCAGTTGTATCCAACTATTTGTGACCCCATGGACTGTAGCACGCCAGGCCTTCCTGTTCATCACCAACTCCCAGAGTTTACTCAAATACATCCATTGAATTGGTGATGCCATCCAACCATCTCATTCTCTATCCTCCCCTCCTCCTCCCAAGCCTTCACTCTTTCCCAGAGTTTACTCAAATACATCCATTGAATTGGTGATGCCATCCAACCATCTCATTCTCTATCCTCCCCTCCTCCTCCCAAGCCTTCAATCTTTCCCAGCATCAGGGTCTTTTCCAGTGAGTCAGTTCTTCACATCAAGTGGCCAACATCTTGGAGTTTCAGCTTCAGCATCAGTCCTTCAAATAAATATTCAGGAATGATTTCCATTAGGATGGACTGGCTGAATCTCCTTACAGTCCAAGGGACTATCAGGAGTGTTCTCCAACACCACAGTTCAAAAGCATCAATTCTTTGGTGTTCAGTTTTCTTTATAATCCAACTCTCACATGCATACAAGACTGCTGGAAAAACCATGGCAAATAGATGGGGAAACAGTGGAAACAAGACAGATTTTATTTTCAGGCTGTGACAGTGCAGGAACAGCCGAGAGGAGCTACCCCAGGTCCAGGGACAGGGATGGCGGCTGGGAGGAGCTACCCCATGTCCAAGGAGCGGTGGCTGCATGGGTGCAGGAGGGCCTAGAGGAGCTATTCCACGTTCAAGGTCAGGAGGGGCGGTGGTGAGGAGATAGCCCTCATCCAAAGTAAGGAGCAGCAGCTACGCTTTGCTAGAGCAGCCGTGAAGAGATTCCCCATTTCGAAGGTAAGAGAAACCACGTAAGATAGTAGGTGTTGCAAGAGGGCATCAGAGGGCAGACACACTGAAACCATACTCACAGAAAACTAGTCAATCTAATCACACTAGGACCACATCCTTGTCTAACTCAATGAAACTAAGCCATGCCTTGTGGGGCCACCCAAAACAGGCGAGTCATGGTGGAGAGGTCTGACAGAATGTGGTTCACTGGAGAAAGGAATGGCAAACCACTTCAGTATTCTTACCGTGAAACCCCATGAACAGTATGAAAACGCAAAATGATAGGATACTAAAAGAGGAACTCCCCAGGTCATTAGGTGCCTAATATGCTACTGGAAGTCTAATAGAGTTTTGCCAAGAAAATGTACTGGTCATAGCAAACACCCACTTTCAACAACACAAGAGAAGACTCTACACATGGACATCAGAAGATGGTCAACACCAAAATCAGATTGGTTATATTCTTTTCAGCCAAAGATGGAGAAGCTCTATACAGTCAACAAAAATAAGACCAGGAGCTGACTGTGGCTCAGATCATGAACTCCTTATTGCCAAATTCAGACTTGAAGTGAAGAAAGTAGGGAAAACAACTAGACCATTCAGGTATGACCTAAATCAAATCCCTTATGATTATACAGTGGAAGAGAGAAATAGATTTAAGGGCCTAGATCTGATAGATAGAGTGCCTGATGAACTATGGAATGAGGTTCGTGACATTGTACAGGGGAAAGGCATCAAGACCATTCCCATGGAAAAGAAATGCAAAAAAGCAAAATGGCTGTCTCAGGAGGCCTTACAAATAGCTGTGAAAAGAAGATAAGTGAAAAGCAAAGGAGAAAAGGAAAGATTATAAGCATCTGAATGCAGAGTTCCAAAGAATAGCAAGAAGAGATAAGAAAGCCTTCCTCAGTGATCAATGCAAACAAATAAAGGAAAACAGCAGAATGAGAAAGACTAGAGATCACTTCAAGAAAATTAGAGATACCAAGGGAACATTTCATGCAAAGATGGGCTCAATAAAGTACAGAAATGATATGGACATAACAGAAGGAGAAGATATTTAGTAAAGGTGGCAAGAATACACAGAAGAACTATACAAAAAAGATCTTCATGACCAAGATAATCACAATGTTGTGATCACTCACCTAGAGCCAGACATCCTGGAATGTGAAGTCAAGTGGGCCTTAGAAAGCATCACTAAGAACAAAGCTAGTGGAGGTGATGGAATTCCAATAGAGCTATTTCAAAACCTGAAAGATGATGCTGTGAAAGTCCTGCACTCAATATGCCAGCAGACTTGAAAAACTCAGCAGTGGCTACAGGACTGGAAAAGGTCAGTTTTCATTCCAATCCCAAAGAAAGGCAATGCCAAAGAATGCTCAAACTACCACACAATTGCACTCATCTCACATGATAGTAAAGTAATGCACAAAATTCTTCAAGCTAGGCTTCAGCAATACGTGAACCGTGAACTTCTGATGTTCAAGCTGATTTAAGAAAAGGCAGAGGAACCAGAGATCAAATTGCCAACATCTGCTGGATCATGGAAAAAGCAAGAGAGTTCCAAAAAAACATCTATTTCTGCTTTATTGACTATGCCAAAGCCTTTGACTGTGTGGATCACAATAAACTGTGGAAAATTCTGAGAGAGCTGGGAATACCAGACCACCTAACCTGCCTCTTGAGACATCTGTATGCAGGTCAGGAAGCAACAGTTAGAACTGGACATGGAACAACAGACTGGTTCCAAATAGGAAAAGGTGTACATCAAGGCTGCAAATTGCCACTTGCTTATTTAACTTCTATGCAGAGTACATCATGAGAAACGCTGGACTAGAAGAAACACAAGCTGGAATCAAGACTGCTGGGAGAAATATCAATAACCTCAGATATACAGATGACACCACCCTTATGGCAGAAAGTGAAGAGGAGATAAAAAGCCTCTTGATGAAAGTGAAAGAGGAGACTGAAAAAGTTGGCTTAAAGCTCAACATTCAGAAAATGAAGATCATATCCAGTCCCATCACTTCATGGGAAATAGATGGGGAAACAGTGGAAACAGTGTCAGACTTTATTTTTTTGGCCTCCAAAATCACCGCAGATGGTGACTGCAGCCATGAAATTAAAAGACCCTTACTCCTTGGAAGAAAAGTGATGACCAACCTAGATAGCATATTCAAAAGCAGGGACATTAGTTTGCTGACTAAGGTCCATCTAGTCAAGGCCATGGTTTTTCCTGTGGTCATGTATGGATGTGAGAGTTGGACTGTGAAGAAGGCTGAGTGCCGAAGAAATGATGTGTTTGAACTGTGGTGTTGGAGAAGACTCTTGAGAATCCCTTGGACTGCAAGGAGATCCAACCAGTCCATTCTGAAGGAGATCAATCCTGGGATTTCTTTGGAGGGAATGATGCTGAAGCTGAAACTCCAGTACTTTGGCCACCTCATGTGAAGAGTTGACTCATTGGAAAAGACTCTGATGCTGGGAGGGATTGGGGGCAATAGGAGAAAGGGACGACCGAGGATGAGATGGCTGGATGGCATCACGGACTCGATGGACATGAGTCTGTGTGAGCTCCGGAAGATGGTGATGAACAGGGAGGCCTGGTGTGTTGCGATTCATGGGGTCACAAAGAGTCGGACACGACTGAGCGACTGAACTGAACTGATGCAGATAACACAGGATGTCAGGTAGGACTCTCCATTCAATACAAATGTCAACCATTCATACTTGCTATAACTATTAACAGATTTGGCTTCATTGCTTTCCAAATGTGATTATATTTTTTTAACACTCCTGAAAAAATGTTTTTCTTCAGTCAGTGTATAAAAACCACCATTTATCCATACAAACTCTCTCATCTTATATATATTTTCCCTTCCTACAGGAAAAAAAATAAAAAGATTGATTTTTTTTACTCTTCTTCACACTTCCCTACAAAGAGAGAAAACTATGGGAAGTAGTTTATTTCCTTTTCTACTCCATCCCCATTTTGCTATAATTGTTTAGTACTTTTAGTTCCTGTACAGCAGTTTGTACCTTTTATATCAAGAAACTGTAACTAGGACTTATTGTATATAATTAGTTGCCATCCTTACCCACTACTCACTAATGTATAGTTTCTCTTCTTCCACTACCTTTCCACTGAGACTCCTGATCTGATTTACTTGACAAGAGTTTTAGCTTGAATATTAAATATGAGAATGATATGGTTTATGAAGGCTTACATATTTTTCAGTATTTCACTACCAAGTGAAAGCTGTCTTACCTGGGATGGAGATCAATTTTATGTCACTGATAAAACATTATTTATTTTCTATATAACTTCAGCCTTCTGAGTAGCAGACAAGAGCATTTTCCTTTTACTTCGTATTTTAGGAATTTTGCCATGATATACCCAGGTCTGTGTTCCACCAATCCTGCCTGGAATGTAGTGAACAATTTTAATTTGCACTCTAATTTTCTTCACACCAGTAGAATTTCTTTTTTTATTTGTCTAATTATAGTCCTTCCTCCATCGTTCTTTTTTTCTCCTTCTGAAGTCATATTATTCATGTGTTATGTCTTCTGTATCTGTTCTTCCTCTTTTTTCCCCCCATTTCATGATCTTCATCTCTTTATATTTTTCCTCTGTGTTTTGAGACATTCTTCTACTTGATTTCCCAGACCACTAATTCAAATTTCAACCAACAGTGCCTATCTTTCCTTTTTATTCATGCTCTGAAATTTTCGCTTAGAGCATGTTCTTTTTATTTCTAGTAAGTTATTATCTATGTTGTGGTGACTCTTCAGTAATAGACAGGTAGATAGATAATACACCTATCTAATATACAGATGGGCTTCCCTCATAGCTCAGTTGGTAAATCATCTGCCTGCGATGTAGGAGACCCAGGTTCAATTCCTGGGTCAGAAAGATCCCCTGGAGGAGGAAATGGCAACCCATTCCAGTATTCTTGCTTGGAGAATCCCATGGACAGAGGAGCCTGGCAGGCTACAGTCCATGGGATTACAAGAGTCAGACATGATGTAGTGACTAAACAACAAACCAACAACAAATACAGATATAAATGTATGACCCTGGAAGCATAATGTGAGTTTATTATCTGGATCTTGGAATGATGCTGTATATGCTTTTAAAATATCCTTTTAATAGTTGCCTTGCATTTTATCATTTGGCTACATCAAATATAACTAGTCATTTGGGAAACATTACTGAATTTTTTTGAGTATTATAAATGTTAATTGTTGTGGTATTCTTCCTAAGCATGAGTATTTCAAAAGTCAATATACGTATTTGTTAAGATGAATAGATTGGGAAAGATTATGAGTGTTTATTTGCTTCATTGTCTACCTTATGAAATATTTCTAAATAAAATGCATATTGATATTGCTAAGTCACTTCAGTCGTGTCCGACTCTGTGCGACCCCATAGACGGCAGCCCACCAGGCTCCCTCATCCCTGGGATTCTCCAGGCAAGAACACTGGAGTGGGTTGCCATTTCCTTCTCCAGTGCATGAAAGCGAAAGGTGAAAGTGAAGTCGCTCAGTCATGCCCTACTTAGCGACCCCATGGACTGCAGCCTACCAGCCGCCTCCATCCATGGGATTTTCCAGGCAAGAGTACTGGAGTGGGGTGCCATTTACTTTTACAATAGAAAAAATGTATATAAAAGTTAATGAAAAACTTGAAAACAAATTTGCTTATAATGCAAATTTAGCTACTTCAGTATTTCCATATTTCTCAACTCACTTTCTGAGTATATTCTCCTTTCTCTTTGATTACTTCAATGATAACTGTATATGATTGCAGAGTATCTTTAGAATAATAAAAATTTCTTCAAAGGGAAGAAGTGTTTTTTTTCATTTACACTCATCACACAATGTTAAAACAAGCACTTGAAAAATGCTGATAAAATATAATAAACTGATAAAAACTATTTAAGTTCCATTGCCAACATTGTGTTCAACTTCATGAAAACTTTTGTCACTCAATATAGATGAAATGCAGTGCTTAAACACTTCTTTTAGCTGATGGACTAGGAAAGTGCCCTCATATATTTATTCATTTTTTTCCATTCCTCATTTATTCATTCCTTCATCTAGCATTTATTTAGAGTTAGTTTTGTTCCAGTTCCTCAGCTTAGGACTAAGTAGTCTTCCTTGATCTTTTATAGGTTTCCCTGGTAGCTCCGACGGTAAAGTCTGCCCACAATGCAGGGAGCCTGAGTTCGATCCCTGGGATTGGAAGATCCCCCTGGAGAAGGAAATGGCAACCCATTCCAGTATCCTTGCCTGCAAAATTCCATGGACAGAGGAGCCTGGTTGGCTACAGTTCATAGGACGGCAAAGAGTGAGACAAGCCTGAGCGACTATGATTTTTTTTTTCCCTTTTGGTCTTTTATAATGAGAAATGGATTTATTCTTCTCTCTTCTATACCCCACTTGCCTGGTTTAAAAGGCAATAATATTAGCTTCCACAGCCCACTCTCCTCATTTAACTTATCTTTCAATTAGGACATCTCCCAACTCTTTTGTTGATATACCATTCTATCATCTATTGTATATGCTGATACAACTATTTTGTTTATCAAAGAAAGAATTCTTTAACCTGATACATGTGATACTTGGCCCTTATTGTTAGAAAAAAAATCTTACTGTTTATTCATTCCTGCCTTCACCAAGCCTCTAACAAAGATTGATGCTTTGGGAAAATATTAACTGTTAATGAAGCCAGCATGAAGTTTTGAAAAGATCTTTAGCATTAGAGTTAGAGAGTCTATTCAATTTGGATGAACTAGATGGGTTCAAAATGTAATGCATCTTATTTTTTGCCATCAATTAAGAGCTACAATGCTATTCCTGTGTGCAGATGGGCTGTGAATAGTCTCAAGCATTACAACAGTAATGCCAACTATTGAGAAGCAATTGTTGCTATCAGACAATGAGTAAGCAAAATCATAGAGATAAATATATTTTAATAATCAAAAGAGTTTTAACATTTATAAGAATATTTCTTTGCATCCTGCTTTATACATAAATTTTTCCTGATTAAGAAATACTGAATTAAGCCTTTGGACAAAATTCTCCTTTAAGGCTAGCAGGGAATCAGTCTGAACTATTTGATTTTATTATTCTCATGGATTCTTAAAATTGAAAGCAGAAAATTTTTACATATGTAGTACGAAGACAACAGATAAGAATAATCTCTAATAAAGGCCACTGTGTAAGAGTACATTTTGGGATATCTACTTTGTGAGAATCAACATTTTAAAGGGAAATTATGTGTTGGATCTACCCAGACAATTCTCATTTATATTAGATGCACTTGAAAAGAACAAAATACAAAACAAAACATACATCACATATAAAATACTAAAATAATTATATTAGAAAGACTATATTCCTACAATAGAATTTCAACCATGAAGTTAACTTGAGTGAAATTCATGGAAATCTGCCAGTTCTATGCAATGTGATTTTGTCTCACTAAGTAATAAATGAAACTCTCAGCAAAACTATAGAATCAGGGGACTTCCCTGGTGGTACAGTGATTAAAACTTCACCTTCCAATGCACGGGGTACAGATCAATCCCAAATTAAGGAGCTAAGATCCCACATGCCTTGTGGCCCAATAACTAAGATATAAATCAGAAGCTGCTGCTGCTGCTGCTAAGTCGCTTCAGTCATGTCCGACTCTGTGCGACCCCACAGACGGCAGCCCACCAGGCTCCCCCGTCCCTGGGATTCTCCAGGCAAGAACACTGGAGTGGGTTGCCATTTCCTTCTCCAATGCATGAAAGTGAAAAGCGAAAGTGAAGTCGCTCAGTCATGTCCGACTCTTAGCGACCCCATGGACTGCAGCCTACCAGGCTCCTCCATCCATGGGATTTTCCAGGCAAGAGTGCTGGAGTGGGGTGCCATTGCCTTCTCCGAAGCACTACTATAAAAAAAGTCAACAAAGACTTTTAAAATGGTCCATATTAAAAAAAAAAAAAAAACTAGATTTTTTTTTTTCCCTCCTAAGGATTCAGCTTAGATTATCTCCTTGATTAGTTTGACATCTCATATTCTTCTAGAACCAGTGCATTTCCTGTTGGAATGGTAGATTGCACATTATATCAGTGCTTTACACAAAATGAAAATAATTTCCATACTCTGGGTTTGCAGCTGTTCAGAATTCAAATTCTAAACATTGTTATAACTCCAATTAGATACAATAAAGTCCCTTGCTTTCTGTTCACTCTGCAGAATGTTAACCACTTTTAAAACTTTGGAATCTTCTCTTTGTGCATAGTTTTAGTCCTCAGGTGTGTCTCTGTGGGCAGCTAACAAATTACTTCCATGTTTGATACCTGATGAAGAGGAAAATGTCTGAAGTCCTTTGCTTTTTAGATTCAGATTGTAAAGCTTTCCAAATTAAACAGAAGTTGTTATAATATTAATGTAAGTAATGTAAGTGTAGCTTTATTAATTATCTTCCTTTAATTTTAATATTTATTCTATATTTTCCCATTTAACATCCCTGGTTGTGTGTATGGGTTAAAGTTGTTTGGTTTGTGAGTATCAGAAATCTACTCGGGTTCACTTTTAAAAAATCAGGAAATGTATGATAAAACTAAAGCTGTAGCTCATGAACCTCAGAGGAAGATAGTGATGCAGGCCTTGGAGGGGACAGAACTAAGAAGATATTAGTAATTAAGGCAATTCCTCTACAGTCCCTCTGCTGCTGCTGCTGCTAAGTCACTTCAGTCGTGTCCGACTCTATGCGACCCCATAGACGGCAGCCCACCAGGCTCTCCCGTCCCTGGGATTCTCCAGGCAAGAACACTGGAGTGGGTTGCCATTTCCTTCTCCAATGCATGAAAGTGAAAAGTGAAAGTGAAGTCGCTCAGTCGTTTCCGACTCTTGGCAACCCCATGGACTGCAGCCTACCAGGCTCCTCCATCCATGGGATTTTCCAGGCAAGAGTACTGAAGTGGGTTGCCATTGGTTCTTCTCATTCATTTCACACACACACACACACACACACACACACACACACACACACACACACACACACACACTTCCTTTCCCTCCTTCTTCACTCTTAGGGTCACAGAGTCTTTCAAATCTAATTCATTCTGAGTACCTTAAATTCCACTTTTTCTGCCTGAAGTCTTTTCCTGTTCCTCTTTCATAAGGGGAAAATGTTTCTCCAGCTGCTTTGTGGTTTGTAAGTTTCTGTTTTAAAAAGACCTCAAATTTACTAGTATCTCTGAATTCTTATTTCTAAATTCTTGCTCGATTTGGTGTCTAAACCATGCAGATAGGTCCAGCCCTGCAGTCACCAAAAAAATTAAAAAAGAAAAAAGAAAACACCAGTCCCAGCTGCCAGGACCCCCACTGGGAGCATGGCAGATAGTCTAAAAGCTCTCTATTACACTATCTAAAAACAAATAAACACAATGTTTTCTCAAAATATATCCAAATAAACTCTCCTGGGTCATGAAGGGGAAAAAAAGAAGAAGAAAAATATACTTTTTAGGACTATTGTAGTCAAAAAGTATGTCAATGCAAGTCAGTTTGCACAAACTGAATTTACCAAAAAAAAAAGAAAAAAGGATAGCTTTGTAGCTTCTTCAGAATTCATAACTAGGCAGTCTAATATAATAGAAGGCTAACATGTAAAGATTAAGGATCTCATTGCACCCATAAAGAAACAGATGAAGCAATAAGGCAAGAAAACAGATAATAGCTTCTTCTTTTACAAAGTGCTTGCACTCTAAACAGAGTGTGACACAACTGATATATCCAGAGAATTGTACCAGCTGTTTAAAGTCAAGTGTCAGGCAACATGATCTGAATTATTAGATACTAGAAATCAGAGAATTCAGTTATTGATGCAGTTCGGAAGAGTAAAAAAAGTTTCTTGTTGAAGATTAGACTTTATCTCAGCCTTTTGCTTTAAGTGAAAGATTGGTAATACAGGGCGGGAAGAGGTGGTGGGGCTGAGGGTGGGGATGAGAATCTTTTGGAAAATGACTAAGTTCAGTTTAGTTCAGTTAAGCTGCTCGGTTGTGTCTGACTCTTTCTGATCTCATGAACAGCAGCACACCAGGCCTCCTTGTCCATCACCAACTCCTGGAGTCCACCCAAACCCATGTTCATTGAGTTGGTGATGCCATCCAACCATCTCATCCTCTGTCGTCCCCTTCTCCTCCTGCCCTCAATTTTTCCCAGCATCAGGGTCTTTCCAATGAGTCAACTCTTCGCACCATGTGGCCAACGTATTGGAGTTTCAGCTTCAACATCAGTCCTTCCAATGAATACCCAGGACTGATCTCCTTTAGGATGGACTGGTTGGATCTCCTTGCAGTCCAAGGGACTCTCAAGGGTCTTCTCCAACACCACAGTTCAAAAGCATCAGTTCTTCTGTACTCATCTTTCTTTATAGCCCAACTCTCACATCCATACATGACCACAGGAAAAACCATAGCCTTGACTAGATGGACCTTTGTTGGCAAAGTAATGTCTCTACTTTTAAATATGTTGTCCACGTTGGTCATAGCTTTCCCTCCAAGGAGTAAGCATCTTTTGACTTCATGGCTGCACTCATCATCCATAGTGATTCTGGAGCCCTAAAAAAGAAAGCCAGCCACTGTTTAAACTGTTTCCCCATTTATTTGTCATGAAGTGATGGGACCAGATGCCATGATCTTCGTTTCCTGAGTGTTGAGCTTTAAGCCAACTTTTTCACTCTCCTCTTTCACTTTCATCAAGAGGCTCTTTAGTGTTTCTTCACTTTCTGCCATAAGGGTGGTGTCATCTGCATATCTGAGGTTATTGATATTTCACCTGCCGATCTTGATTCCAGCTTGTACCTCCTCCAGCCAGCTTTTCTCATGATGTATTCTGCATATTAGTTAAATAAGCAAGGTGACAATGTACAGCCTTGACGTACTCCTCTTCCTATTTGGAACCAGTCTGTTGTTCCATGTCCAGTTCTAACTGCTGCTTCCTGACCTGCATACAGATTTCTCAGGAGGAAAATGAGTAAAGGAGATAAATTATTGTTAGAGAAAGTGTTGACAAAGCAAGCCTGTTGTAAGATATATTGATTACTCAAGCAGATGGTTAACTTGTTTCTTTCCCAAAACAATCAGAAAAAAAAAGAGAGAATTTTTTCTTATCAGAATAAAGTGGTAGCTAGTTTCTAACATCAAAGTGCCAAAATGTCATATATAAAATGTTGCCAATATTATTTCAGTTATTATCGACAGAAGTCTGAACATGGATAAATATTTTCACAATTTTCAGGATGGGAAAGTGATATATTAAAGTAACCAAAACAAATTGTATTCATTATTATAGTCCCCAGAAAAATTATAGATGAATTTACTATCAAACACATTTTGTAAGCACTTAGAAAAGAATGTAGTTCTCATGGAACAAACCAAGTTGAGCTCATGTTTAATAAGATCACTGGGTAGAAAGACAAGAAAAGTGCTACAATATAATACATCCTGATCACAGCATAACATACTTCAGATGAGCCTATCAGTCTTAGCTGTAAACAGAATCAAATTCTGGCTGATTAGGAAACTAAAACAAAGAAATAGTATAAAGGTTATCCTAAAAATAGCTGATTAAAAGGATTAAAGATTTTAAAATTTAAAAAAAATAAAAAATTTAAAAAATAAAAATAAAAGGAAACCAATTTTTTCCAAAAGACTAAAGCATCAGTCAGAATTGGGGAGCAATGGAGAATCAGACTTGAAGATCAGGTGCCAGGCATCTAGCCCAAAGCCAAGGCATAGGTTTAGGCTTCTGAAGAAATCTCTCTTGCCAGAAATACCTATGTGAGATCACTGTCATGTAAAAGTTCTCAGTATTTTAATTTGTTGTTCAGTCACCCACTTGTGTCCGACTCTTTGCAACCCCGTGGACTGCAGCACACCAGACCTCTCTGTCCCTCACCATCTCCCAAAGTTTGCCAAAGTTCATGTCCATTGCACTGGTGATGCCATCCAGCCATCTCATCCTCTGACACCCTCTTCTCCTTCTTAATTTTAGTTTAGGAATGCACTATTGTCTAGTGGCTAAGTAAATGAGCATGGACATAGGAGAGTTTAGACTTTGAATCACTCTCCTTTGTAGTTAAGTAATCTTGAGAATCATTGGTTTCCCTGTCTGTATCACATGAATCGAAATAACTCAGCTAACATGGTAGCTATAAAATATGTCAACCTGCTTTACATAATACTTGACATAATAACTGGCAGGGAGAATTAGCAATATAGTTGTCAATTTACCCAATTTTCACCAGCAAAGTGGCTGAAGCAATGTTTAGCATTAAAATGTATCCATGGTCCACAGAAAAGTGAATAATATTGTTACCCATTTCATTTGTTAGGTTATATAGAATACTGTGTTCAACTCTGGGTGTTATTTTTTAGAAAAAATTTTGAAATCTTGAAATTTAATATTTGATATTTAAAAGAATGTCATGTGGAAATAGAATAAAACAATCTGTATAGTTCCATATGTGAAAGTGGGAAGCAAAGTGTTGGTATTACACGGAGATAAACTTCATATCAATATAAGAAGAAATTCCTAATGATTATGGAAATAAGGTGTTCTTTCATATTCAAAAAGGAATATAAAAGCTTTCTTTGAATAACTGATAACTACACACATCCTCCCGATGGATCAGAAAGTAAAGAATCTGCCTACAATGCAGGAGACACAAGAGATGGTGGGTAAGATCCCCTGGAGAAGGAAATGGCAGCCCACTCCAGTATTCTTGCCTGGGGAATCCCATGGATAAAGGAGCCTTGTGGGGTGGCAACGAGTCAGATGAGACTGAGCATGAACGCACACCACATCCTGGTAGCACTATGTAGAAAAACAGCTGACTTTTATATCTTGATCTTGTATCTTGCATATGACTGAGCTGCTAAGCACACACACAGCATCTGCAACCAAGAGTTAAATAAGTATTTTTAGATATATTATGGAAGTTCCTATATTTTATTGGATTAAAATTCCCTAAAATAATCTCCCATGATGAGTGAATCATTTTAACAATAGTCACATATATCAGTGAAACATATTATACCAGTGAACTTTGAGAAAAATGAGATCAGTGCAGCAAATTACCAATACCCTATAAAATACACTTGCATTTTAAAAAGCGTTTGTAACACAGCAAATATCCCTTCTCTTAATTACAAATTTCTAGTAATGCTTCAGGAAAAATAATGATAAAATAAAACAACTCTAAAATTATTTTTTGCTCAGCTTTGGAGTTTTCTGCTAAGAGGAATGAATGACAACCTTTTATACAAAGATAAAGATCAGTGAATCTTTTAAATGTTTCTTAAAAACATGAAATTATATCAGAAATTTAGAAAAATGATTGAGGATTTCAAAAATTTGGAACACTTTATGAAAGTTGATATTCATACTAAATTTTACTATTTTCAAATAGCAGCATAACTTAAGAAAAATAAATTCCTAACATGATTTTTTTTTAATCCTTTCTTTCCATTTTAGTGACTTTTTAAAAAAGAAAATTTTTTCTGCCACATGCAAAAGAATTCTGGTTTCAGAAAAGTAAAACTGTGAGTATATAAAATTAGTATCCTACTGATTTTCAAGCAAGGTCCTTTTCACGTGAAGAAAGTACACAGAAGGTTGTTTTAGTGTATAGGGAGTCCCATTTTCATCAAACTTCTTTGTAAGGAAATGTGTTTAAATCTAAGAATATTTGGGTAAATACTAGAAATAAACATGAAAGATTATTCTACCAATCTACTAATCTAGGGGAAGTTACTTCTCTACAAAACAAAATCAAAGATTTCAAAGAACAAACAAACTATGCAGAATAGAGGGAAAAAAGCTTAATAATGTATGGTGTTTCTACCTTGAATATTGCACTCAAAAATCCTGTGGCTTTGAATAATTTGCTTTTTTCTCCACTTTTTTTCTGAAAACTGTACATAAAATATATTCTGATTACACTATACCACTGTAAAGATGTTAGCATTCTGTGAGTCACTACGCAAAAATAAGAGTATTATTATTTTGTATTATGATTATAGAAATCAAGTATCAGAGCTACAGACTGGGTTATTGCAGCAATTTTCTGAAGCTGCTTTCTATGTTAGTAACTCAAGTGCTCAGCATTTCAGAGAAATGAAAAGTTTAAGGTGAAAAACAATTACCAATCTTGCCAAAGTTAAACTCCACACCTAGCATGAACATTTTTCTGATGTTATTTTAGTGCACCAAATATATATTGAGAAAAATGAAAAAAATAAGCATAAACATTAAAGTAAGCATCCGACCTTCATCAGAAATGCCACACTACTGTCATTTATCTCACCTTTTCTGATCAATAACAGTCTATGGGAAATCATAAAAATAAAGAACAAATTCAATCTCACAATATAGTCTTTATGTGCATTGTTTCTAACATCTCAACAACTTTCAAGTACAATACTACTATGTTCATTTTGGAAAGGAGGAAATAGGTTCACAGTAGCTATAACTTGCCTTAGAGAATATAGACACCAAGGAAGAGAAATGTCTTTTACTTCAGGACTCTCTTACTTTAAAACCTAGGTTTGTCTTACTTTGAGTTTTATTATGTTTTAAGATACCATAATATGTCCATATCCAGCTCATGGATTCTCATCTCTGACTGTATAAAAACCAGTGTGAAAAGATAATTTGCTTCTCTAGCCCCTTATACTCCATGACATTCTGTTCCTAAAGGCATCCTTGAAGATACTCAGCCATGGACAGAGTTGTCTGTTTTTCTTTTCTTTTCTTTTTTTCTAATTGTCCATTAGAAAATGTAATAGGATGACTAATTCTTATTCTAAAACAACATCTATAGTCCCAAATGTTGAGACATTAAATGCTTTACTTTCAAAGATATGGCGGTCATAACTAAAAATGTCTGTGGATGTGCCTATCAAATTTATTTATAAGGAAAGTAAATTTGAAAAGTAAAGAAAAGGAAAATAATTACAGAACATAATCATGAGAAATAAGACAGATATAAAGAGGATATAGACTGGCTATCTAAGAGAGAGACAGTCTTGGGATGTAGGCCAAAAAAAGGTGGAGGACAAAGATAATAAAGACGACCATATAGTAGGCAAGCACTATTAAATATATGTCCTGGTGCCTGAGTGTCACCATAGACTGTCACTCTGCACTGGAGTACAGTGAAAATTATGCGCAAGGATAACTGCTTTGCTGTATATCATCTTAAATAAAGACATCTTTTCTGAACTTAAAATTATTATTTCTAACATACAACAATTCAAATAGTTTTTGTACATAGCTATATATTTATCTATTGATCAATCTATCTATACACGTAACTGATAAGTTCAATTTGATCATAGAATCTAAACAATTTTTAAATTATTAATAACATTTTTTGTTCAAAAGTAAAAAACAAAATTATTCATCAAAGTCAGAAGCATGAGCAGGAAAACATTTTGTTTTGTTTTGTTTAAAAATATGGACCTCTTTTCTATAATAAACAAATATCACTCAACTCAAGTTAAATAAGTTTTCTTTCAATCATCACATAAGGTACTAAGACAACCAGACATATGATTCTTTTCTATATTTGGTGTCATCAAAATGCTCCAATTGACTGAATATATTATGGAATCTTGTTGGCAAGAGCTTATCCTACAACCTCCAAATTCCTCACCCAACCATCTGTTTTTCTTGGTCCTTAGTCATCAGGAAAAAAAATGCAATTTTTTTCAACACTCATATCCAGCTAAACTAATAACAGATTTCCACTGACTTCAGAGAATACTCAGCACTGGGATTCTTACCCATGGTGTGCAGAGAAAGATGTGAAAATGGTTCATAGAACTATAACAATGAAATAGTATCATCGCTGGGAGCAGATACAGATACCTTCACTTTTCTACACTCCATTTTCCAGTAAACTAAGGCCAAGCAAGTCTCAAGTACTGAAACACACTGCAAAATAAGTTATTTTCCAGAATAGATTAGATGTACAATGATATACTCTAGTAAATATGTTTCTACATATCACCCAGTTGATTTGACAGTATATACATACTGCAAATCAAGTTCACTGTTGTAAATCTATCAGTTCAAACTATTACTGGGTTTAATCACAATCAACACACTGGCCTTTATTCACATCTGCTAGCTGTTTTCTGCTAACTTTTTGTAACCTATTCTTTCTCTAAAAATATCATTAATTTTCATATACTCAACATTTACAAGTATGAGCCATACAACAAAAGTAATTAATTTTTATACAATTAATATAAAATTTTATAATTAAATTTATAATTATAAATATATAATTATTTTAGGTTTTTATACTGATTTATAATTATTTTAGGTTCATTCAGTCACCAGCAAGCTAATGAAGCCCTTCTATGTCATCTAGTTGTGCTTAAACTAAGATATAATTTTGGTACTTAAGCAACTTCCACCTCTTTAAATAAGAATTATATGAGCCTGCATATTTTTCTCTTCAAATGAACTGGAATGGCTTCTTAAACAATAGAAGTTGTTATTTATTCAGTATCCCAAAGTTTCTTTAAAAATTCAAGCACAATCCCTATCCTGATGGTGAAGAGCATAAATTGACCATGGGAATGACCACAATCATACCTTCTTTCCAGCCATGTTGTACTCTTGCTTATCAATCATGAGTTCTTCTTCATCTTTGAAATAATTTTAGGGCAGATACAATTCTATTCATCTTTATTTCCCTCCAGGATTCAGCACAGTGCTTGGCCCATAGAACAAAATATTCAAGAAATATATTTTCTTGACCATGAAGGAGAGAAATTAACTCAAGCAGGCCTCCAAATGGATGTTCTTTAATCATCTATATGTTAAATAAGTTTTGTGATTCTGTCATATTTCTGTATGTCTTATTCTACATAGTAATAGCATACTTTTTGTTATTTTTCCTCTTGAGTAGAGGCATTTGATCAAAAATATCTAGAATTACAAACAAGTATTTAGCACTCTGACAAAAGAACATTACTATTCCATTCAGATGGCAACATTTATAACTGAGAATTACAATAAAGTTCTGCAAAAATAGTCCACATCAGTTCCAGTCAAGGCATTTGTGGATTTATTGGAAACACTTTCAAAATGGCTCCACTGGTCTATGGGATAGTGATAATTGTTGGACTAAGTGTTTATGGTTTTCTGCAATCTCAACTACTTTAGAGAACTTACTAATCATCCAAAGTTACTCCTTATGAATGACTGCAGCTTTCTTTCAGGCATCCAATGCAAGCCTCATTGATTCTCTTCATGATTTATTAAGCCAGGGCACGTTTGTGGTTAAGAGACAGAATTCAGATTTCTCCGTAATATCTTTTGTAATGGTTTTGTATAAAGCTTTATGGAAGAATATGAAGATGTATTTTGCCAGAATTAAGTGTTTACATATTCACACAAATGTGACTTGTCTTAAAACAATTTCAAAACTACTCATAGCTGATGCTTGCATCAAAAATAGAATTATTTGACTTCAGAATATGACTAAAACATTTGTACAAATGTATTGCCTATATAGTCCATTGTTTTCACTAGGGCTTGGTTGGAAAGAAGATGCTCCGATCAATAATCAGCAAGCCCTGGTAATCAGGTGGATTAGAATACTTGAGAAAGACCATGGAAAACAAGCATTTATCCTTCAAGAGTATACCTTTATACCTTTTAAGCAATTTGATAGGCCATTGGCCTTAGAGGGATCTGAGAACCAGTAGTGAAGACTCTACCATGAGGAAAAGTATCAGGAAAGGAAACATATCCCTGGAAGGACAGAGAACAGTAGAAAGAAAGATTTTGGCTCAGTAGAACTTGAATAGTCCCTAAAGAACTAAAGAACAACCCAACTGTCTGCTGATACAGCAGAGCAGCAATCATTATAAATGTGTAAACTAAGCTCTTGATCATAGTCAGTAAACAGCTCTGTTATTAGGCCTATTATATAACATCAATGTTGGACCAAAAGACTGGCTGAATTTATCTTAAAAATAATAATAACACCCCATAGATTTCTTTTTAACCTATCAAGGATTTCAAATTCTGTAAAGGTCCTCCATTTACATAGGAACTTAAATGACTACAACAGCAAAGGTCAGAGGTCTATAGAAGCTGAAAAACTGGCATAATTTGCAATCACTGCCTTTACTGCTTCCATGAAGATTATGGATACCTAAGGCAATGGCACCCCACTCCAATACTCTTGCCTGGAAAATCCCATGGATGGAGGAGCCTGGTAGGCTGCAGTTCGCGGGGTCGCTAAGAGTCAGACACCACTGAGCGACTTCACTTTCACTTTTCACTTTCATGTGTTGGAGAAGGAAATAGCAACCCACTCCAGTGTTCTTGCCTGGAGAATCCCAGGGATGGGGCAACCTGGTGGGCTGCCGTCTATGGGGTTGCACAGAGTCGGACACGACTGAAGTGACTTAGCAGCAGGGGCATCTAAATCTGAGGAGAAAGAGATAGTAAGATTGTAGTGGCTATCTAGAATTTTTGTGTGAAAGTATGCCAAAGAAATACATATTAACTTTGCCAATATGTTTTACTTTTTTAGAAAAGAAACAAAGGAGTCAGGAATTTACTGGCCTTTCCAACAAGACAGAATGTTGGATGGCAGAAAGATTTATACCTAAGGTAGAATAGCAGTGGAAGAGATGGGAATTCTGGTATTTTCTCTATTCTTGAGTTATCAATGGATTTAACTCACTGTCTAGAGAAAGAAACTGAAGGAGAGAAAGAGGAAGAGGCAGAGAAAGAGAGAGACATCCTGCGGGTTTTCCCTTCCCTTTAAGTACACTTTATTATTTATCTTGATTATTTTACTTGATATCACTGTATCCCACTCTTTCATTACTGTGACTTTTCTTTTAACTTTTAAAATGCCACTGTCTTTGGAATGGAAGAAAACCTAAAAAACATGGAAAATAATACTTTGAAAAGACCATAAATAGCTTTATTAGAGAAAATACCACCCTTTTTCTTCAACAGTTTAAATCTGAAAATCAAGCCACAACTGCACATTGGCCCTTTTCCCCCTAGAAATGAAAAGTCAGTGTGTAGTATGAGCACATAATTCAGAAATAATATTGAGATCACTGCTTCTATGAAAAAGTTAATGAAAGTTGGGCCTGCTGTGAAGAGAACATTACTTTATGAACAGTAGATATAGGGAGAATTCATAATAAATTATAATTAGCCTTTTCATACATTTCACAAATAGCACTGATTTAGATAGTCATTTTCTCTGAGGAACAATATGCTTCATTCAAAGTATCTAAAACATATAAATAAAGCTGAGTAAATTTGAACTGACCATTAGATCTAGGCTATGCAAAAAACTGAATGTAGAATTCAGTAGGAGCAGAACCAAAGAAAGAGGACTTCTGATATTTTTGTGAGTTTATAAACATTTTATAAGCTGATTAAATTGCTTGCCATTCTTGCCAGCTGTCATGAATTTTCTTTCTTCTTGCAGTCACAACGATATAAATATGGCAGTCTCATTTTGGATGCAAAAAATGAATCCAGGTCACTAAGTAATATACAGTTAAGGCAGATTACACCCTCTGGAACTCTTTAGGAAGAAGCTCAAATCCTTGCTTAGGTTTTGACCAGTGTATGACCCCTGAGCCAGTGTCTTAAATTGTCTGAGTCTATTTTATCATTTTTAAAAGCAGACACAACTAAACTATTTTCCTATTTTTATGAGTGTCAGCAAACAATAAAAGTGGACATTATACAGCTAGAATATATTAAAATTTTATTAAAATATAAGATATCAGGATTAGTTCTAGCATTCTAAATCACTTGCTTCTCTAATACTGAGGCCACTTGAGTCTACTCTTGAAAATTATGAGAGCATTTTGAGGATAGGAACTGCTACTGCCAGCCTCTAAAAGGATTTTAATTAAACCCTAAGAATGCAGTCTTCATTCATTCAGTAAATATTTACTGAACACCTACTATTATGTACCAGGTATTGTATTAGTTTATGTGTCCAGTAATAGATGAAATAGACATAATTTTTACCCTGATGGAGATGTCATCTAATGGTGAAGCAAACTATTTATAATAATTTTACTTAACAATTCCTCTCGTGAGAAAGGTTTTCCTATGAAAAGTCATTACATTTTAAATTTAAGCCTATGAACAATTTATAAAACCCCAGAAAATTTAGAATCATTCAGTTCTCTTCTTTGGATTAGATTTTCGATTTCCTAGTATGTAAGAGACTAGGACAAAGCGTAAAGCAAACAATTTATATACGAATGTTATCTAGACTTGGACAAATTTTTCCAGCTAACTTGTTTCTCTAGTCTACCAAGACAAAGGGGAAAAAATCATGGAGGCTGATTTATAGCTTATAAAATCACCCTACTAGTAGAGATTCATCAAGATCAACTGAGCAGTCATCCAACCAAGTTAGTGAAAGTCAAAACAGTGCTGACACAGCGCATCTTAAACTCAAGAATGATAGCTTTGGATTGGTGGCTAAGAGAAGGGATACTACATTTGCCTCAGTAATACCTCAATTAACCAGAAATTAAAAGAAAGAAGGCTACATACAATTCATCTGTCTGATTAACACAAGGCTAAACAGAAAATTGTCACAGTAGGAAATTTCCCATCTTTCCTTTTCACTAAATGATGATTGAATTTTTTTGTGATTCAGGTTCCTGCTGTGCTTCAAATTCCTTAATTTGTCTGTGAACACCCACTGAAAAAGCAATTTTACACTAAAGACAAAAATAATATTCAGAGGTATTTCATACCTTGTGGAAAAATGGCTGATAATTTTGAAATATAAGATGTGAGAGGCAACATAATGTATTAATTAAGCAGGTATTATAAAGCCAGACTTCTTGAGTTCAATGTAACTGTCTAAATTCTTAGGTGTGTAATACTGAACAATGTTTCAGTTTCTTTATAGACAAAATTAAGATTATTGTATGAACTACCTCATGAGGTTATTATAGGAAATAAGTTAGTGAACACTTAGAAAGGACATTGCCAAGGACAACAAATGCATCATATTTATTATATTGTGTTTCTTAAAAATGATACACACAGAGACAAAGAATTCTCTTAGGTGACTCACAAATGCATTTCTGAAGCTGAATGAAAACAAAACAAATAAAAACTTTAAATATATTTTGAGTAATAACAGTGTCTTTAGAATAAATAAATGGCCCTTTCAAAAGTGATCACTTGGAGGAAAACATTAATTTGAATGTGTAAGTAGAAACAAAATTTTTAGATGCTATTTCATTTCTCTTGAATCACACCTTATATGATGCCCTAGATCTGTCTGCTAATCATATCAAAGATTTTGTTTTGTTGTTTAACTTTATCTGGAACAAAAAAGAAGCTTTGAAGTTAGATGACAGAAGTGAAACTTAGTACATTAGATACAATAAAAGATTCTTATTTTTCAAGCTAATAAATTGTCATTAGCTTTGTAGCTAAAATAAAAAATAAAAGAAGATAAAGTTCAATTATTGGGGATCAGAGTTGGAATTCCAGAGAAGGCAATGGCAACCCACTCTAGTACTTTTGCCTGGAAAATCCCATGGACGGAGGAGCCTGGTAGGCTGCAGTACATGGGGTTGCTAGGAGTCGGACACAACTGAGCGACTTCCCTTTCACTTTTCACTTTCATGCATTGGAGAAGGAAATGGCAACCCATTCCAGTGTTCTTGCCTAGAGAATCCCAGGGACGGGGGAGCCTGGTGGGCTGCCCTCTCTGAGGTTGCACAGAGTCAGACATGACTGAAGTGACTTAGCAGCAGCAGCAGAGTTGGAATTCTTGAAAAATATACAAAAATATAGGAAGACTAGAATCACTTAGTTGTTGAAGGTAAAAGAGTAAACATTTTGGAAGCTTAATGCTAATAACAAATTGTGAGAAACTGGCCAATTTAGAAACTTTTTGTATTTTAATTTCTTGTAATCTATTTTCCCATGGCCAGAAAAGCAATGGGGAAAAGGAATTTATTGAAACCTGTGTGTGGGGGGTGGGGATGGGGGACTTCGTTTTGTTTATTCACATAATGCTAAGTAAATAACTATTTGCTTAGTTTTAATTTTATTTTATTTGACATGTTAGTTTGTGGTTTTATCACTATCAAAGCCAGATTTAATTGGAGAATGTTTAAATGTGCAATTAATACATGTACTTTATCATATAAAGATATCAAGGCATGAAAATAATTCTAAAGGAAGAAACAATATAGAACTCAGGAAGAGAAAAATGTTAAGTGGATTTAATGGTTGTCGATTTGCTTAATGACCCGCTCCTACCACTCAACACATAAAAGTCTTGGGACTATGAGGCAAGGCTAGCAATGCTGCCACCATATTCTATCATTCTCTTCCCTCACTCCCTTTCCCAGTCACTTTAGCTTGACTCATTGCTGTTTCTTGAATTCACCAAAAATCCTGCTATTTGAGTCAGGGTTCTCCAGGAAAACAAATATTCTCCTAGTAGTGTGTGCATGTGTGTATGGGTGTGTATTTTATATTATATATATATATAATATATATATAATTTCTCCCTAGATGAGAAAGAGAGAGAGAAATTTTAATGAACTGGCTCATACAGTTGTAGAGATGCAAGTCCAAAATCTTCAGGGAAGACGGTAGACAGAACCCCAGAGAAGAGCAGCAGCTTAAGTCCAAAGGCAGTCTGCTTGCAGAATCTCTTCTTGCTGAAAGAGGTCACTCTTTGTTCTTTTAAGACTTTCAACTGATTGGCTAAGGCCCATTCACATTATAGAGGGAATCTGCCCACTGATTTAAATGTTCATTCAGTTCAGTCTCTCAGTCGTGTCCGACTCTTTGTAGCCTCATAGACTGTAGCATGCCAGGCCTCCCTGTCTGTCACCAACTCCTGGAGCTTGCTCAAACTCATATCCATCGAGTCATTGATGCCATCCAGCCATCTCTACCTCTATCATCCCCTTTTCTTCCTGCCTTCAATCTTTCCCAAGCATGAGTGTCAACGTACTAGAGTTACAGGTTCAGCATCAGTCTTTCCAATGAATATTCAGGACTGATTTCCTTTAGGATTGATTGCCTTGATCTCCTTGCTGTCCAAGTGACTCTCAAGAGTCTTCTCTAATACCACAGTTCAAAAGCATCAATTCCTCAGCCTTCCTTATGGTCTAACTCTCACATCCATACATGACTACTGGAAAAAACATAGATTTGACTAGACAGATAATTGTCAATAAAGTAATTGCTCTGCTTTTTAATATGATGTCTTGGTTGTTCATGGCTTTTCTTCCAAGGAGCAGACTTCTTTTAATTTCATGGCTGCAATCACCATCTGCAGTGATCTTGGAGCCCACGAAAATAAAGTCTGTCACTGTTGGCATTTCTTCCCCATCTATTTGCCATGAAGTGGTGGGACTGGATGACACGATCTTCGTTTTCTGAATGTTGAGTTCTAAGTCAGGTTTTTCACTCTCCTCTTTCACCTTCGTCAAGAAGCTCTTTAGTTCTGCTTCGCTTTCTGCCATAAGGATGGTGTCATCTGCATATCTGAAGTTACTGATATTTCTCCCAGAAATCTTGATTCCAGCTTGTGCTTCATCTAACCTGGCATTTTGCATGATGTACTTTGCATATAAGTTAAATAAGCAAGGACAATATGCAGCCTTGATGTACTCCTTTCTCAATTTGGAACCAGTCTGTTTTTCCATGTCCAGTTCTAACTGTTGCTTCTTGACCTACATACAGATTTAACAGGAGGCAGGTAAGGTGGTCTGGTATTCCCATCTCTTTTAAGAATTCTCCACATTTTGTTGCAATCCACACAGTCAAAGGCTTTAGTGTAGTCAATGAGGCAGAAGTTTTTTCTGGAATTCTCTTGCTTTTCGATGATCCAACAGATGTTGTCAATTTGATCTCTGGTTCTTCTGCCTTTTCTAAATTCAGCTTGAACATCTAGAAGTTCTCAGTTCACACACTGTTGAAGCCTAGCTTGGAGAATTTTGAGCATTACTTTGCTAACGTGTGAGATGAGTGCAACTGTGCAGTAGTTTGAACATTCTTTGGCATTGCCTTTCTTTGGAATTGGAAAGAAAACTGACCTTTTAAACTCCTGAGGCCACTGCTGAGTTTTCCAAACTTGCAAGCATATTGAGTGCAACACTTTCACAGCATCATTCATCCAAAAAACAGATTCACAGATATATCCATCATAACTTTTTAACAAGCATCTGGGAACTATGACTTAGCTAAACCGACACAATTAACCATTACATCTATTATGTCCCACTCAAGGCCTTTGCACCATCCCCTCTATCAGCAATCACATTCTTTCTCCAACCAACTGTCATATAACTTGTCTCTATCCTCTTCTAGTCTCCTCTATCCCCATTATTTGCTCCATGTTACTTAGACTACTTCACTAGTACTAGAGATCCTTGTTTTTTTGTTTCATTGTATGTTGGTTTTAGAGTAGTGTTCATTTTCCTCTACTGAAATGAAACCAGAGATACTGTCTGTTCCATTCACTGCTGCTCATTCCCTACAGGGCATTTCCCAAGTGGTGCTAGTGGTAAAGAACCCGCCTACCAATGCAGGAGATAGAAGAGACCCGAGTTCCATCCCTGGGAGGTGAAGATCTCCTGGAGAAGGCCATGGCAATCCACTCAGGTATTCTTGCCTGGAGAATACCATGGACAGAGAAGTCTGATGGGCTACCAGTCTCAGAGAGTCAGAAATGACTGAAGCAACTCAGCACACATGCACATAGACTCCCCACATATAAGCAGTCAAATAGTCATTCAAAAATAATCATGATGAACTAATATGTGAACCATAATAAGCTATATTTCATACAAATGTTGAAGAATAAATCAAACAACTCTCTTCAATACACCACATTGTCACTGTGACAATAGGTCCATAGTTTAAGCTATGCAAGAGTCCCCCAAGGAGAGTCCTAATGGAAAATCTGTACTGTCCTGACAATTCTCTATCTCAAATACATGACATAAGAATTACAGTGATTGGTTGAAATGATCACAACTTGTACTGGCTTAAACAAAAGGATCATATTGGCTCATGTACCAAGTCACTTCACTTATGTCTGATTCTTTGTGACCCTATGGACTGTAGCCCTCCAGTCTCCTCTGTCCATGGGATTCTCCAGGCAAGAATACTGGAGTAAGATGCTGCCCTCCTCCAGGGGATCTTCCTGACCCAGGGGTTGAACCTGAGTCTCTTATGTCTCCTGCATTGGCAGGTGGGTTCTTTACCACTAGCGTCACCTGGGAAGCCAGTAGTGGCTCATATATATAGAGAGAGAAAAGAACAAAAGTTACAGTTATTTCAAAATTACTAGATCCAGGAGCACAAACAATGCGGTTAAGAATTAACCTTTCACTCTGCAAAACTCAATCCATGTTTTCATTCGGTCCTTTAACAGATTTTTGTTCTTATGATCACAATATGGCTCTAGGCCTACACGCACCAGCTCAAGTCTGGTAGAAAAGAGAGAAAAAAAAAACAACTCTTTTTTAGTCCTACCACAAAACACTTCAAGATTTGTTCTGATTGAAATGATTTGGATTATATGTCCATCTGTGAAACAATCTCTGTTTTTGTGTAGGAGGTAATGCTCAACTGAGCCAAGCCTGCTTTACATTTCCACTACTGGGCCTGGGCATTGAGCCAGCTCTACCAAAGTGGTATCATCTCAGAATGAACAAGTAGATTGAAAAAAAAAAATAAAACTTTTATTTTTGAACACTTTAAGATTCACAGAAAAAAAAATGCAGAGATAGTAAAGAGCATTTCCAGGACCCCACACCTCATGTGTGTACTCAGTCATGTCCAACTCTATGAAATTGGGGCCTGCCAGGCTCCTCTGTCCACAGGATTTTCCTGGCAAGAGTACAGGAGTTGGTTGCCATTTCCTGCTTCAGGGCATCTTCCCAATCCAGGGATCAAACCTGGGTCTCCAGTGTTTCCTGCATTGGCACGCAGATTCCTCACCACTAGCACCACATACCTCGTTTCCCCGATTATTACCATCTTATATTAGTCTGGCACCTTTGTTACAATTAATGAATCAATATTGATACATTATTATTAACTAGAGTCTATATTCAACCCTGAATATTCATTGGAAGGACTGGTGCTGAAGCTGAGGCTCCAATACTTTGGCCACCTGATGCGAAGAGCTGACTCATTGGAAAAGACCCTAATGCTGGGAAAGATTCAGGGCAAGAGGAGAAGGAGGCGACAGATAATGAGCTGGTTGGATGGCGTCACTGACTCAGTGGACATGAGTTTGAGAAACTCATGAATATGGTGAAGGACAGAGAAGCCTGGCAGGCTTCAGTTCATGATGTCGCAAAGAGTCAGACGTGACTGTGATTAAACAACAGCAATTCTTTCTTCAGACTTCTTCAGTTTTATTTAATGACTCATATCCATTCCAGGACCTCATCCAAGATACTTTATCATATTTAGCCATCATGTCTCATAGGATTACTCTTGACTGAAAGGGTTTTTCAGACTTTTCTTCTTTTAAAAATCACCCTGACAGAGTACTGATAGGGTATGTTGTAGTACTTCTCTGAGTTGGAGTTTATCTAACATTTTCTCATGATTCGAATGGAGATATGAGTTATTGGGAGGAAGACCACAAAGGTAAATTGCCATTTCAAAGCATCATATCAAGAGTATACACTATCAATTAACATCACTATTGACGTTTACCTTTATCACCTAGCAGGGTACTGTTTGTCAGATTTCCCCACTGTAAAGTTACTCTTTTCTCCCTCCAACTCCATACTGTGCTCTTCACAAGGATACTATACTCAATCCCGAGTCAAGGAGTAGGGAATTATGCTCCACCTCTTTGAGGACAGAATATATACATAAATTATTTGGTGCTCTTCTGCATGAAATATTTGTCTAGTCTCTGGTATTTGTTTATTTATTAAACCATTTATTTATATAATATAAATTTGTGGATATTTATTTTATAATTTAGGTTATAATCCATTGGCACATTATTTATTTTGCTTATGTTAATCCAGTTGTGGCCTTTGGATGCTCTTTCAGCTGACTCCTGTGTCCCTTTGTCATAACTCCAACACTGTGATACTTATTTTTCAGTATATTTTTCCTGTGGCAAAATTATTATTGTTGTTAGTGATGGACAGGGAAGCCTGGCATGTTGCAATCCATGAGGTCGCCAAGAGTCAAACACAACTGAGTCACTGGACTGAACTGTTATAATTTTTTATTGGTTTAAGAACGGTCTTAACATCATTTATTACTTTGGAGCAAGTCAAAAGAGAAAAGACAGTGCATTTTTGGATTCTTGGCCATAGGGATTATTTTCATAGAAATTTATAAGCTTGTGGAATGTTATAAAGCTCCATGTATGTGGTACTCTCACAACTGCATGTGTCTCCAAGACCATGTTATCTCAGTGTCAACGATGTGTGGGCTTAAAATCACATTAAAAAATTCACACGATGTGCCCTCCCTCCTTTGTTTGTTTCTCTTTCTGAGTATTGTAACATAAATGCTTGGTTGATGCCTTATAGCTCTCCATTTCCTGTTTGGTATCTGTTGGCAATGTTCCCTGCATGACTGATCTTCAGTGCTCTTATCTTTGATAGCCAACAGGAAAGAACCTTCTGTTATGGTCAGATCCTTCAAAGGGTTTTACCAAACCAAGGCATTTAAAAGACAGTGATCAAAGATTTTACTGTGTGTGTGTGTGTATGTGTGTGTGTGTGTGTGTGTGTGTGTGTGTGTAATTGATACATTTAACAAAACATTATCAAAATATGGGGTCGGAAAAAATGCATTACTTATTCCTTCATTTTAAAGTGGATCTAATAGCAAGAATATTGGGGGTGGGATGATTACATTTTCTACACCCATGAATAAAGAATCGAAATGATCCCATGGTTTCTTCTATCACCGAAAAGTGTCCATAGGGTGATATCACAAACATAATTTCAATTAAGCAATTTAAATTATAAAAGCCTATGTAGCAATCAAATCTTAAAATTTTACTCCAATGATTAACTAGCTGTTGGATGAGGATAGTGGCCAGCAAACTCTTCATCCCTATTAGAAATATTCTCCCAAATTTCAGAGGCAACATAAAATACCAAATAAGATTAGAATGTTCAAACCTGAAGGTTAGTAAACAATAGCTTTAATTTATAGAAATTTTAAGAAACTGATAAAATTTGAAGCCCCAATTAAATCTTTTATCATATTTCCCTCATCCAGCTTAAAATCCGTCAGTGACTCTTTAACGTCAAGAGAATTATAGTCAATTTGCCTATTAAATTATAGAGGCTATGGCATGATTTGGCTGTTATGGCCATTTCGCTACTTAGTAAGAAAATGCAGAGATAGGTGTTGATTATTATCAGTCCATATCTTGGCACTTCCACCCTTTCTTAGACAGTTTACTTTCAATAACTCAGACTATGGAAAATACAATGTTGAGCAGAGGCCTTTTCTATGAACTTGAATGTAGCAACAATTTAGCCTTAACTCCAAAAACTGTTTCTCGCCCATGGAAGAGGGAGATTTTTTTTTTTTTTTTAATATGAAGGTAGGAAAAACATTTGGAAATAAAAACAAATCAATAATATACTGCTGTAATATTTCCTATCTCATTATTAGCTTAAGTTATAGAAAGGTTAAATTTTGCCCAGTGTCCCTGGTTACAGGAAGTAAGAAATTTACTTCCATAAAACCACTCCTAACCAAAATGTACCGAATAAATCAAGCAGTATTGTGGAGTATCTGCCCTTTTATATCCAAGCACAACACTAGCCCCATAACTCACACCAAATAAATATTTATTGAGTTGAAAAAAATGTCTAATGATTTCATAAACTATCAAAATATGGCATCAAAACCATTAACTGCAAAGTCCAAGAAGCCTGGGCCTTCTCACAGAGTCACTAGAGGAGCCCGGGTTGGAGCACTGTGATGACTCACTGACACTTTTTCAGAAAGGAACATGGATTTTTTTAGGAATCCAATTTGTTGGAGGTTAATAACATTTAGCATTTGACTACAGAGGTCTGTTAGCATAGAATTGAGAAAATGTACTGATAATTTAGACACTGATGAAGGGACACTAAAGAATGCCAGATTCAGGTGTTGCTTCTTCAGCAAGCCATGTTTGCTAAGGAAAGACTATAAAGAGGCAGTGAGTGTAGTTATTAGGGAAAGGCTGAGACTCTAGAACCACCACACTTTCCCAAACTGAGAAATAAGACTTGGCAAGTTATTAACATTTTCACATTCTGAAATGGGATTTTTATTTATTTATGGACATTCTGTTCAGATAAGGTTAGGTCTTCAATTGTCTCCCCTGTATTACAAGCTCTTAAATGCCAAGTAGGAATTGAAACTGAAAAAATTCAGGATTTATATCTTTAACATGTTAAAAATTAGCTAAAGACATCAACAGTACTGTACAACAGAGGAAATCTTTAAAGAACATTTGTATTATTTAAAATAACTTCAAAATAAAATGCAAAGGAACATTCAAAAATAGACACAACATTGATTTCAGTACCAAGCTTGAAATCCACAAAAGTGTAATTGCAATTATGTACTGATATTGAAAAAATAATCCTAATGTTGTTCTCTTTTGTTAAAAAACATTAATGCTTACCAGTTAACACAGAAAAAAGATAGCATGACATGGCAATTCACTTCAATTATTATTCAGCACATTGACCATGCACTACCAACACTTTGCTAAGTAAACCTTATTGAACATCTAGCTTAAAAATGCTTAAATCAATAAGAAAGACAAAGTTTATTTGACTTGTAGTCAGATTCTAATTCTACTTTCACTTTTTCTGCAAGCTTAATAATTACAATTAGGCACTGATTAATGTTGTAGTTAATGAGAAATTAAAGGATTCTTCAACTTTCTCTCCAAAGTGAAAACAACACTTAGTTCAAATATATTTCATTGTTGACAGGGAAAATAGAATAGTAAGCAAATCTTTGTTAAAGTTAATACTAATTTCAATCTCTTTTAATTTCAAAATATATTTTAAATAATATTTTCTCTACAGGAGTGCTTTTTCTTAATTCTAAGAAGAAAGTGATTAGATGGCTTTGGAATCATTCAAGACACTTATTTTTTTCAAATAAAAGTCCTTTATCAGAACAAAATCTTTGGAAAAGGTAATGTAATCTTTAAAAGCATATATTTACATTCTACTCCATTTTCTTTTTTCAACTGATATAAATGCACTGTTCTCCTTAACTACAACATCATTTTAGCTGGTATAAAGTTGAAAGACAAAATGTGGGAGATTTTGAAGATTAAGTTAATGTACCAAAGCAACAATTTTAATTATCACAGGAAAATGTTTAGTCCTATTTTAATTAATTGGAGAAAGATCATGAACTTAAGATAGTTTCTTCATTATAACCTTTATAAAATTTGACTGAGCTGTTTGCCATGAAAATTAATTATCTAATTTCAATGATAGGATTAGATGAATGGGTAACTTCCAAACAGCATTTTTAGCACCAAAATTTCTTATCACTATTAATCCCACTGTACCACTTATCCTAACAAAGGTCTAATTTGATATGTGGCTGGAAGAGTTAAAAGTAAGCTGAAGGATTAAACTGATCATTTGTTCTTCAAGGTGAGCAGGGATGAGGATTGGTATTATTCTTTTAAAATTTCATATTCACACTTACTGAGCAATTTCAGGAGCTGGCCAGTCCAGTGCTAGGCAGATTTTGACACAGGAATGATTAGCATTTGATGTCTTTTCACATTCTTACACCGTCCTTATTTTCTGTGATTTATTTTTACATCAAGTGCCTGCAACCTTCATTCTGCTCACTATTACCCAGAATTTTATTATAATGCCTCTTAAATAGCCTTTCCTCTTAAAATAGAGCTCTGCTTTTCCTGGTTTCTCAAGTGGCACACTGGTAAAGAATTCACCTGACAATGCAGGAGAAACGGATTCAATCCCTGGGTTGGGAAGAGCTCTTGGAGTAGGAAATGGAAAACCATTGCAATATTTTTGATTGGAAAATTCCAGGGACAGAGGAGCCTGGTGGGCTACCATCCATGAGGTTGCAAAGAGTCTGACATGACTGAGCACATGCTCACACACACACCCCGACACATGCTTTTTCTGTGCTTTTCAAAAATTGCCTGCCTTATAATTATTCTTACAAAGGATAAAATTTAAGTCTCAGAAATATTAAATATCTTACCAGAGATCACCCTAAAGATATACATTTTGTGGATTATCAGATTCCATACTCTATGAACTCTTCTTTCTCCCCTATTGCTGTTCTTTCAGTAGAGAGGAATGAGTCAGAGAAATGCTCTAGGGAGATAACTCTACACAACTCTAAAGGGTACTATTCTCATCACAGAATATGTGAAGAGGAGTCTTAGAGTTGTGCAGTGCACAACATGAGTGACCATACACAATGGTCCTGATGTTGATTATTTACAATGGTAAATGGAAGCAAATAATGCTCCTTTAGTTAAAGTCTAGTGACTAACATCTGTAATTGTTAAAAAAGTATTTAGTCTTGGACCAAAAGTTTTCATCCATTCTGATTTTACCTTACTAAAATTCAAATCAAATACTATTCCATTGAATTCAAAACTTATTACCAGAGAGATAAGAATCACTCTATTTCACTTTTATGAAAATGTATTTAAAGAACATGAAATCATACATTTCTTGTTATGTGGTATAATATCATAAATTATTGACAGTCAGCTTTCCATTTACTTGTTAAAATATGCAGCATTTGGTTCTGATATTTTAAGTGTTTTACACATTTACAAAAATAAAATTGTTAGCACTTTAAAGTTGTTATGATCCCAACCTTATCCTAATGCAAATGTATAAGTTCCCTTCTTGCAAATTAATAAGAAAAACACATAAAAAGCAAGCTAATTTGAAACCTCTATCTTACTCCCTTTAGCTATTCCTAGTTCTTCTTTATACTTTTTTAAACATTTCAGAAGTGCTAGCTCTCTTCATGTGGTACTTAATCTGTTAGGCTTCTTGTTCTTCAGTTTACAGAATATTAGTTTTCTGATGTAAAACAAAATTACTCTTGTGGACACTTGAAATGTCATCAGTATTTTTCTGATGTATGAATAATCAGGTCAAAGATCTATCTAAAGTCCTTATGAGATAATGGCTGTTACTTTCAGATTCACTTTTTTCTTTTTTCCATAGTGGTTAATTCCACACAATATGATGGGGATATGTATAAACTGTGACTCCAGTCCTGTTATTCCTTTATTTTTGTAATCTCTCTAAGTAGTTTGCATTTATGCTTTAGTAATAGTGAAAAGTGAGGCTTTGTTTTAGTAAGGAAAGAAATCTTTTTGGCTTTTTCCATGGACTCATGCTGCTCTTCCCTTTTTCTTGGTAAACATATTCAAGTAAATGCTAATTTGAGGCCCTTTTGCCTATTGAAAACCAACATTACATATAAAACACTGCACTGTATTTATCAACAAATTCCTACCGTCTTGTTCTCAGACTAAAGGGTTAAATCAGTGGATCTCCAACCATATGTTCTCCCTTAAATTCACATTTTGTTATTTTAGGTGCTGCCTTGAACCTACCTTTTAGATACTGTACTTTTCTCTACATTTACTCTCTCCTCTTGCATTACACACATATTTTACATTACTATAATTCCTTTCACTGGTTTCTTTAAAATATTTTATACATCTTAATATTATATACTTTAAATCCTGCAACAATGTTATAATTGCCACCAGTGTCAATTTAAATTTATCCTTAGATTCAAACTCTTTGCATTTTTTTCTTTTTTTTCTCTTGTTTTATTTCCAAGATTCCATATGGACTTTTTCCTGCACCTGAGGTTCTTACATTTTCCTTTGGATTTGTCTGTTGGAGGTGAATTCTTTATTATTTGTATGCAAATTCCTTTATGCTACTTTCATTCTTAAAAATATTGTCTGTAGCAGAAAATTAGGCTCAATAATTGTAGCTCTTACCATTTTGAAGACATTTCTTGGTTCTGTGGCCTCTAATATTCTTGAGTAGTCAACTCAGTCATTCCTTTGAAGTTAATCTTCGGCTACTTTTAATAGTTTTATGCCTTGTTTCCTTCATGAATTATGGGAAATTCTCATACATTATTTCATGAAAAAATTTGCCCTTCTTTTTTTCTAAAATTAGTTTAAAAGTTATTAGACCTCTCATTGTCTTCACCTTCCCCTTCCCCTTCATCTTTAATTCTATATTTGTCTCTCCTTGCTTCTTTCTAGCTCAGCTGTGTCCAAGTGGCTATTAAAATCATATGTTGTCTACTTGGTTTTAGTTATAGTTTTCAACTTCACAATTTTAGTTGATTTCTATTTTTATATATCATATCCCTTTTTATAGTTTCCAGTTCTTTTTTCTAAATTTTACATATACTTTGGGACTTTCCTGGTGGTCCAGTGATTGAGACTGTGCTGCAGGAGGCCCAAATTTGATCCGTGATCAGGGAACTAAGATCCCATATACCTACTACATGCTGTGTGGTGCAGCCAAAAAAAAATGTTAAAAATGCATTTTTATTCTGAACATAATGGATCATTGTGTTATAATCTACATCTAGCAAATTCCCCTAACTGGACTTGCTCACAACCAAACTTCTATTGAATATTATTGCTCTATTGATTATTGTTTGTGCATTTTTATTCTGCTATTGCTTTAACAACTTAGATTGTTTTTTGAAGTAATTAATTTCAGAAATAATTTGAGTCTTAAGATGTTTCTATACTCTTTTGGAGATGACTTTTGTTTCCTTTTGCGAAGCTAAAGTATATGCTAGCCGACCAAGACCAAAATTTAAGAACTGCTTGTGTTACCTAGATGGACTGCCAGAGTCTAGTCTATACCCTACCTCCTGAAGTTAGTTTCTTCAGGCTTCTATCTTTGGTGATCACTTAAAGTTAACTTTCATCTTTTCACTTCAGTGGGTCTCCTGACATAGGTTTTCTCTCAGATGTGTCCTGGGGATTGGCAGAAGTTCCCAGTACTAAGGTAACAGTGCAGTCCTAGCAATCAGAGAAGGTTTCTGCTCCTGGAGATCCAGGACTCTGCTGTCTGCAGCCTGTTAGCTGTCTGGTATGATTGAAAGTACTTCTACTGAAGAAGCGGCTCATTCTCTCCCTTGTTATTACTTGAGGATCTCAGCATATAAAACAGCTCAGTGTATTAGTATGTATTAGTAGGTCAGCTTTTTAGGTGTCTTTGGCACAAAGTGCTTTGAATCACCTAGGTGACCACTTAACAAAAATAGATTTCTCTCAAATGTTAGTTTTTCACAGATTTTATTCACAGTCACACTATATTTAGGAGAAGTTAAGATTTTGTAAATCTTTGTTGGAACTCTTAAAAATATTAATAGCTCCTGTCTTTACAATCTCCCTCTGGCAATTTAAGAAAAGAGACCAAAGGGAAACACACACACACAAAAGACTATAGGAACACTTATACAAAAATATAACAGTTTTTAAACTCCAATAAAATGACAACAAATGAAATATCAAATAAAATGGAACAGATGCACTATGATTCATCCATATAATGGATTGGTATTTAGCAATTAATACTTTCTATAACCATGCTGCTGCTGCTGCTGTTGCTTCAGTAGTGTCTGACTGTGCATCCCATAGACCGCAGCCCACCAGGCTTCCCCATCCCTGGGATTCTCCAGGCAAGAACACTGGAGTGGGTTGCCATTTCCTTCTCCAATGCATGAAAGTGAAAAGTGAAAGTGAAGTCTCTCACTCATGTCCAACTCCTAGCGACCCCATGGACTGCAGCCTACCAGGCTCCTCCATCCATGGGGTTTTCCAGGCAAGAGTACTGGAGTGGGGTGCCATCGCCTTCTCTAATAACCATGCTAGCTAAAATGAAAATATAAAATTTTATATATGCTGTGGTTAACATTATATAAACTTTACATGAAGAAAAGAAACAGGACTATAAATGAGAAACATTAGACAAATCACTAAAAATCTATAACAGCTTATTATTATCATGAATGCTGATTTATACACTTATTTATATTTAATGTATTTCTATAATTATAAAATAAAACCATGCTACTTTTAAATTGAAAGAAAATATTATTTAAATAAACCTGAAAGGGAATACAGCAAAATATAATGAATAATTTTATTCAAGAAGTGGGAATTTAAGTTTCCACCATTCTTTCAATTTCTTTGCATTTCACAAATTTTCTAAGATTTTTTATGATAAAAATAAAGTAATTCTATTTCTAAGCTAATTTTTTTAAAAAAATCAGTTTTTACACCTGTTAGTGTTAACAAAGGGAGAAGGCAATGGCACCCCACTCCAGTAATTTTGCCTGGAAAATCCCATGGACGGAGGAGCCTGGTAGGCTGCAGTCCATGGGGTCGCCAAGACTCAGATATGACTGAGTGACTTCGCTTTCACTTTTCTCTTTCATGCATTGGAGAAGGAAATGGCTACCCACTCCAGTGTTCTTGCCTGGAGAATCCCAGGGACGGGGGAGCCTGGTGGGCTGCCGTCAATGGGGTTGCACAGAGTCGGACACGACTGAAGTGACTTAGCAGTGTTAACAATAATAGTTCACAAAGGTAATCAAAGTTAACTGACGGGATTTTTTTTTTAAGTTCTTTTTTTAAAAACAATTTGGCTGTTAAACAACACGTTGTTAAATAAGGGATGGATTACAGGATAATTTCATATGGCATTAACTTTTCAGTCATTTCCTCATTATAAAATACATCTTTATAAAGGAAAGCAGTCTTTAAAGGCTTTATATTAGAAGTAAAATACCATATGCTATTTTAAAAAAGGAAGCTTTCTAGAATGCATCTTTTGTGTAATAAATACCATAACATGAAAAGGTAATATAAATTAATTGCATAAAAGTACAGCCTCTGACCCATGTAATGTGCTCCTTTCTCTTTCAGCATTGAATTGCTTTCTGCAAAGGATCCTTAAGTACTTTACCTCATTTTATACAGTGAAAGAAAAAGGATTCAAATTCCTCCCATTAGTCTCTTGATGTCCCAATCTAATGTTCTCCTAATCAATCACTTCCCATGAATTCTGGTTTTGTTTCTTAAGTCACTCTTGGCAATACTCACAATTCTGTTTCTGATGCTGTGATAGCTGTTATGTAATATTCATCTTACATAGTTTTATGAAGTATTATATTGTTTACAATAATCTAGTTATAGAAATAAAACAGATTAAACAAAAATGCATTATGCGAGTTGTTTCTTGACTGCTCAGCAGGTTAACTGCGACCTCAGAATAGGGAAAGGATGGCTAATTTAGTGGATAATTACATTAGGAAGGTGGCTTGACTTGTTTGGAAAATAGTATTGCTCTTTGCAAATTTATCCTGTAAAACTGTAATTTTTACTTGTTTCACAAATCAAGGACTCTCAAAGACACATTTGATAACTCCTGGTATCTGCATAAGCAAATAAGAAAATGTTTTCTTATTCCAAATTTGTCAAGATTTTTAATCTTATTCTCCTCAAAAATTTGTTAACCAGATGATCTTATGCCAAACTTCAATATAAAAGTTTTAACACAAATGCCTTTAATGATGACTTAAGATATTTCATAAAATCAGTCTTTTCTTTTTAATATCCATTCATTCATTTATACCTCACATTGTCTGAAAGGTTTTAAGATTTATAAGTGTGTATGTTTGCATGTAATGAAATGAAACACTAATAAAATTAATTACTGAAGAAAGTAAGACAAAGAGAAAATGACAAAATGAAAGGCAAGGTGAAACAAACATGGCATTAATACATGAAAAGCTCACTAAGGGTTTTGGCTCCATTGGCTTCAGAATAAATATTTGACCCTAAGTTAATTAATGAATATGAAATTCATCCTAGTTTTTAACATGAAATGAGAAATATGATGACTAATATATTTCAGTAAGAAAAAATGAGTTGTATAAGAGAAGTATCGTTCTCTCTGACACTGAGGCCAGAAAGAAATTACTTCTGCGAATTCTCATGAAAAATATGCTATATTATTCAAATGATTTTTTATTGTAAACAAATTAACTTATCAATGGTTCTGTTTCCTATCTAAAAGGGTCATTCTGGGAATGGAAAAAGGCCATCATTCACACTTAGGAGAAGCAGCAAGATAAGAGTTCATGAAATGAAGCCAAGTGTATAGTTTTCTGGCCTAACAATTCAAAGCTCCTTCAAACATGTCTTCTATAAATAAAAGATCTCTTTACTGAAACTTTCATATTAAAACAGCAGTGATTACAAGATTCTAATTTTTGACCAGTAGCTGTGTTTCAAGTTAAGCAAAGAGACACAGCAACATAGTCAGTTGAGCTGGAATATGTGTGATATCCACCTAGCAGGAAGCTACAAAAACAAAAGGCCACTGTCCTGTCATCCCAGAAATGAAAGAACACTCATACACTGGATAAAGTCTCTCTTAGGAAGTAGTTGTGAATATTGTCACAACTTAGAGCTATGAATATCATGCTCTGGATAATGCTCTTATTGTCACTATGTCCTCTAAAGAATTACATCTATGAGGGTTTGAGAGTACCTTTTGCTAATTCACATCAGTTCAGTCACTCATGTCCAAATCTTTGTGACCCATGGACTGCAGCATGCCAAGCTTCCCTGTCCATCAGCAACTCCTGGAGCTTGCTCAGACTCATGTTCATCGAGCTGGTGATGCCATCCAAACGTCTCATTCCTGTCATCCCCTTCTCCTGCCTTCAATCTCGCCCAGCATCAGGGTCTTTTCAATGAGTCAGTTCTTTGCACCAGGTGGCCAAAGTATTGGTATTTCAGCTTCAGCATCGGTCCTTCCAATGAATATTCAGGACTTATTTCCTTTAGGATTGATTACTCAAAGTGGATTAAAGATCTAAATGTAAGGCCAGAAACTATAAAACTCTGAGAGGAAAACAGGCAAAATACTCTCGGACATAAATCACAGCAGAATCCTCTTTGACCCACCTCCCAGAGTAATGGAAATAAAAGAAAAAATAAACAAATGGGACCTAATTAAACTTAAAAGCTTTTGCACAACGAAGAAAACTATAAGCAAGGTGAAAAGACAGCCTTCAGAATGGGAGAAAATAATAGCAAACAAAGCAACTGATAAAGTATGATCTCAAAAAATATACAAGCAACTCCTGCAGCTCAATTCCAGAAAAATAAACGACCCAATCAAAAAATGGGCCAAAGAATTAAATAGACATTTCTCCAAAGAAGACATACGGATGGCTAACAAACACATGAAAAGATGCTCAACACCACTCATTATCAGAGAAATATAAATCAGAAGCACAATGAGGTACCATCTCACACCAGTCAGAATGGCTGCGATCCAAAAGTCTACAAAGCAATAAATGCTGGAGAGGGTGTGGAGAAAAGGGAACTCTCTTACACTGTTGGTGGGAATGCAAACCACTACAGCCACTATGGAGAACAGTGTGGAGATTCCTTAAAAAATTGTAAATAGAACTTCCTTATGACCCAGCAATCCCACTGCTGGGCATACACACTGAAGAAACCAGAACTGAAAGAGACACATGTACCCCAATGTTCATCACAGCACTGTTTATAATTGTCAGGACATGGAAACAACCTAGATGTCCATCAGCAGACGAATGGATAAGAAAGCTGTGATATATATACACAATGGAATATTACTCAGCCATTAAAAAGAATACATTTGAATCAGTTCTAATGAGGTGGATGAACCTGGAGCTTATTATACAGAGTGAAGTAATCCAGAAAAAAAAAAAAAAACACCAATACAGTATACTAATGCATATAAATGGAACTTAGAAAGATGGTAATGATAACCCTATATGTGAGACAGTGAAAGAGACACAAATGTATAGAACAGTCTTTTGGACTCTGCGGGAGAAGGCGAGGGTAGGATTATTTGAGAGAATAGCATTGAAACATGTATATTATCATATGTGAAACACATCGCCAGTCCAGGTTTGATGCATGAGGCAAGGTACTCAGGGCTGGTGCACTGGGATGACCCAGAGGGATGGTATGGGGAGGGAGGTGGGAGGGGGGTTCAGGATGGGGAACACATTTACATCCATGGCTGATTCATGTCAATGTATGGCAAAACCACTACCATATTGTAAAGTAATTAGCTTCCAATTAAAAAAAAAAAAAAAGAATTGATTACCTTGATCTCCTTGCAGTGCAAGGGACTCTCAAGAGTCTTCTCCAACACCACAGTTCAAAAGCATCAATTTTTCAACATTCACCTATCTTTATGGTCCAAATCTCATATTCATACATAATTAATGGGAAAACCATAGCTTTGATCAGACGGACCTTTGTCAGCAAAGTAATGTCTCTGATTTTTAATATGCCCTCTAGTTTGGTCATAGTTTTTATTCCAAGGAGTAAGTGTCTTTTAATTTCATGGTTGCAGTCACCATCTGCAGTGATACTGGAGCCCAAAACAATAAAGTCTCTCACTGTTTCCAATGTTTTCCCATCCATTTGCCATGAAGTCATGGGACCTGATGCCACGACCTTAGTTTTTTGAATGTTGAGTTTCAAGTCAGCGTTTTTACTTTCCTTTTTCCCTTTCATCAAGAGGCTCTTCATTTCCTCTTCACTTTCTGCCATAAGGATGGTGTCATCTGCGTTTCTGAGGTTATTGATATTTGCCTGCAATCTTGATTCCAGCTAGTGCTTCATCTAGCCCATCATTTGCATGATGTACTATGCATTAATTTAAATAAACAGGGTGACAATATACAGCCTTGATGTACTCCTTTCCCAATTTGGAACCAGTCCATTGCTCCATGTCCGATTCTAACTGTTGCTTCTTGACCTGCATACAGATTTTTCAGGATGCAGGTCAGGTGGCCTGGTATTCCCATCTCTTTCAGAATTTTCCACAATTTGTTGTGATCCACAGAGTCAAAAACTTTGCCATAGTCAATAAAGCAGAAATAGATGTTTTCCTGGAATTATCTTGCTTTTTTTCTATGACCCAACAGATGTTGGCAATTTGATCTCTGATTCTCTACCTTTTCTAAATCCAGCTTGAACATCTGGAAGTTCTTGGTTCATGTACTGTTGAAGCCTTGTTTGGAGAATTTGAGCATTAGTTTACTAGCACGTGAAATGAGTACAATTGTGTGGTTGTTTGAACATTCTTTGGCATTGCCTTTCTATGGGAATGGAATGAAAACTGAAAAAGATTGGAAAACTCAGCAGTGGCCACAGGACTGGAAAAGATCAGTTTTCATCCCAATCCAGAGAAAGGCAATGACAAAAAATTCACACAAAGGCTCTCTGTAAACCGCCTAACATTGGCCAGGTTAAGATGTATTAATAGATCAAGTACAAGCACTCCCTGCTTTTGCATGATTCTCAATGTACAACTTTCAGTAACTATGATTTAGTTAAGTAACCCAGTCCCCCAAGGACACAGTTTAAATGTTGTCTATCATGGTATGAGTTGTGAGTAATTACATGATACAAACTTCACTACCAGCATTTTGATCCAGGAATCACTAAGTAAAGGACATGCATTGTGATGTGATCTAATCGTATCACTTGTTTCAAAGTCCGTTGGTAGTTGATTTCGAAGCATCTGTTAACAAGTCCTCACACAGACTGCAAGGTATGGAACTGAGTTGCCTTTTTGTTTCCTAGTGATAAATCAATATAGTATTTTACAAAAATAGATAATTGAGAGAGAAAGAGAATTCATCAACAAAGATGAATGTGCAGAGTGAAATAAAGTAGAGAGACAAGAGGAAAAAGAATAAAAGGAAGGAAAGGAGGAGGGGAGAAAAGAAAAGTTGTTTGTGGAAGTGAAATGCAAATCAAATGTAAATAGAGTTAGAGTACAAACAGCTGAGTGAAGGAATGTTGATAATGTTACCATTCAAGAGACTCTAAACATGTGCTACAGTAAGTTAATGAGGGTTAATTTTTTAACATAAATGAGTAAGTAGTTGAGATGGAAAAGAAAGAGATGCCTCAGAGGAAGTGATGCCAGAAAAACTTCACCCTGAAGGAACTCTCAAAGATATTTCACAATATTGAAAGCACAAAGGGTAAAAGTTGGAATCTGCCACAACATTTGAAAGGTGTAAGGAACTTATCCAGAGCACAGAAAAATTAAAATAAAATTCTCACTTGCATTTTAAATTATATGAAGAGAAGAAAGGGAGATGATGTTCAAACTCAACTCTTGATAAGCATTTTTACAAAATAATAAAATACTTTAATTTTTAACATCTCCAATGTTTTAGTGCACTAAATAAATAGTAAGTTTTTACTAGGTTTGTGTATACTTGTGTGTGTGTATATATATATAGACTCATCTATAACCAACAGTAAAAAAGTTTTTAAGGTTTTGACAACAATTTTTAATGTCATGGAACAATCATAATTTTCCCATTGATTATTAAAGTTGCGTTCATATTTTCGGGCTTCCCTGGTGGCTCAGATGGTAAAGAATCTGACTGCAATGCGGGAGACCCAGGTTCAATCCCTAGGTCAGGAAGACCCCCTGAAGAAGGGAATAGCTACCCACTCTAGTATTCTTGCCTGGAGCATTCCAGGGAGAGAGGAGCCTGGCAGGCTAGAGTCCACGGGATAGCAAAAAACTTGACATGACTGAGTGACTAACACTTTCACATTCATATTCTTAGTGTGTATGGTTATGTTTACAGTCTCACACTACTGTGCAAAGAGAGGATTTCTTGTACTAAATACCTCAGGTATGTAAAAATGTAAATAACATAGAATACATTAGTGGTAAGACACAAATAAACATTATGCATGAAAGAGTCTTTAGAAGTATTATAAGAAAGGAAAAAAACATAAAATATATTTATTTAAAAATATTGATAACTTCTTCAAAAATGAAAAGCAAAATTAAAAGATAACAAATTTGAAATATGTTTATAATGTGTATAGAATAAAACAATAACCAAGAACAAGAATTCAAGCTGGATTTAGAAAAGACAAAGAGATCAAATTGCCAGCATCCGGTGGATCATCGAGAAAGCAAGAGAGTTTCATAAAAACATCAACTTAGGCTTTATTGACTATGTCAAAGCCTTTGACTGTCTGGATTGCCACAAATTGTGGAAAATTCTCAAAGAGATGTGAATACAAGACTTGCCTCCTGAGAAATCTGTGTGCAAGTCAAGAAATAATAGAACTGGACATGAAACAACAGACTTGGTTCCAAATCAGGAAAGGAGTACATCAAGGCTGTATACTGTCACCCTGCTTATTTAACTTATATGCAGAGAACATCATGAGAAATGCCAAGCTGGATGAAGCACAAACTGGAATCAAGATTTCTGGGAGAAATATCAATAACCTCAGATACACAGATGACACCACCTTTATGGCAGAAAATGAAGAACTACTAAAGAGTCTCTTGCTGAAATGAAAGAGGAGAGTAAAAAAGTTGGCTTACAAACTCAACATTCAGAAAACTAAGATCATGGCATCCAATCCCAATGCTTGTGGCAAATAGATGGGGAAACAATGGAAACAGTGAGAGACTTTATGTTCTTGGGCTCCAATATCACTGCAGATATTGACTGCAACCATGAAATTAAAAGACGCTTGCTCCTTAGAAGAAAAGTGATGACCAAACTAGAGGGCATATTAAAAACCAGAGATATTACTTTGCCAACAAAGGTCCATCTAGTCAAAGCCATGGTTTTTCCAGTAGTCATGTATGGATGTGAGAGTTGGAGTATAAAGAAAGCTGAGTTCTGAAGAATTGATGCTTTTGAACTGTGATGTTGAAGAAGACTCCTGAGAGGCCCTTGGACTGCAAGGATATCAAACCAATCAGTCCTGACTATTCACTGAATGGACTGATGCTGAAGCTGAAGCTCCAATACTTTGACAACCTGATGCAAAGAACTGACTCATTGGAAATGACCCTGATGCTGGGCAAGACTGAAGGCAGGAGAAGAGGGGGACAACAGAGGATAAGATGGTTGGATGGCACATTAGTTTGAGCAGTTCCAGGAGTTGGTGATAGACAGGGAGGCCTGGCGTGCTGCAGCCCATGGGGTCACAGAGAGCTGGACATGACTGAGTAACTGAACTGAACTGAACTGAAAGAATTCAAACCAAAAAATTAGCAAGTATCCCAAGAGATAATGGAATAACTGGGAAGAAAATTACTCTAGAAAAGATATGGTTATAAGAAACTAAAGTACACATTTAGCTTGCATGAAATAAAAGGAAATAAATGAAAAGCAAGAATTTCATGTAGTCTTATAGGGATTGAAGCTTAGAGATGGAAAGTCAGGAATGCAAGTTGTTTTGTTTTTCTTCTCATAAATTTTCTAACTTTCTGTTTTAAAGCCAATGAACCTTTTTCTTTTTCTTTTTCTTTTTTTTTTAATGCAGCTTCTTCACAACTGCAAAATGGCATCTAAAGTAAAATCTCATCACTTTTTGGCTCATGGGACTACTGCAGCTGACTTTACTTTCTGATATTTGTTTGGTTCTCAACAAGATTCTGATCAATCGCCAATTGTGTGGTCTCAGGGAAGCCTTTTTATCAGAAAAGGATACAATTTGTTGGCTATTTTCAGCAACTCTGTGTAGGGCAGATGCATTTGCTAACATATATAATTTACTTAATTAACAAAAGAAGAAATTTTAAAAATATAATGGTCATTTAAGGCTTCCTTAGTAGTTTAGCAATACTAAAATCTGCCATAAATACAGGAGCCACAGGAAATGCAGGTTCTATCCCTGGGTCAGGAAGAGCTCCTGGAGGAAGGCATGGCAATAACCACTCCAGCATTCTTGCCTGGAGAATTCCATGGACAGAGGAGCTTGGTAGACTACAGCACATAGGGTGGCAGAGTTGAACAAGAGTGAAATGACTTTTATGCACACAATAATTATTTGAAGATATTTTAAATACTAAATAATTGATCCATAAGATGGTGAAATATGTTTCAAGCAAAAATAGACAATAAAGAAAGAAAATTGACACCTTATGAGCACTGCTTGAGAGATTACAAATCAGTACAATTATTTCAAGGAAAAATCTGTCAGTGTACAATAAAAACCTCAAAAATCTGGACTTCCAGTGATTTAATTTGACTTTGAGAAATTTATCTTCAAGAAATAATTATGAGTTTGTGAAAAGTTGACACATAGAACTCATTTTTATATTATTGAAGATAGAGAATGAAATTACTAACTTCAATATTCAAAAAGAAAGAATGGTCATATTTTCAAATAATGTAATATTATTCACTCATTATAATTCATAGAAGTTCCCAAATTTATTTTTGAAGACATCTAAGGTCCGTCTAGTCAAGGCTATGGTTTTTCCAGTGGATGTATGGATGTGAAAGTTGGACTATAAAGAAAGCTGAGTGCTGAAGAATTGATGCTTTTGAACTGTGGTGTTGGAGAAGACTCTTGAAAGTCCCTTGGACTGCAAGGAGATCCAACCAGTCCATTCTAAAGGAGATCAGTCCTGGGATTTCTTTGGAAGGACTGATGCTAAAGTTGAAACTCCAATACTTTGGCCACCTCATGCGAAGAGTTGACTCATTGGAAAAGACTCTGATGGACATGAGTTTGGGTGAACCCCGGGAGTTGGTGATGGACAGGGAGGCCTGTGTGCTACAATTCATGGGGTCGCAAAAAGTCAGACACGACTGAGCAACTGAACTGAATTGATTTTCACATGCAACAACATAGAGAAATGTGTAGGTTCTGTACACTCTGAGAGAATATTTTACACTATTTGAAATAATTTGATAAAAATCACTTTAAACAAAGAATAACTGTAGGCAAGTATTTCTCAGACTATATGTGGTAAAAGACCAGTGTTATTGTTGCTATTCTTTCCAATTCTAATTCACTGTAGACCAATACCTTAAAAAAAAAAACTATAATAAAATAAATCAGTATAAAAATAAAATAAAATGACATTATATGTATTTTTATAATATTCAATGAACAAAGTATGTCATTTTACTATATATGTTTCTAAACACTTTCAGTTTCTGTACTTATCACAGACTGGTAACAAATCTGCAGACCAAGAACCTGTGGAATACAACTTGAATAGCACTGCAACTGATCTTCATTATACTGTCTGCTAATATGGTTCGTTTTATTAACAGCAAAGCTTTTGACTCACTAAATGATATGCAAATTTATTTTTAAAATAATCATTTTAACTAATATATATTGAAGACTTTATGTTTGTCACTGCTTTCAATAAAAAAAATTAATCCTAAAAATAACCATGTACAATAAGTGGAATTACTTCATTCACTACAGACACACGGAAGAAACTTTCCCAGATACATAGCCAGTCAGTAGCAGACCATGGATTTGACCTAGAATTTGTAATGTGACTCTAAAGCCCACTTTGTAATGCACTCTTCTATCTCCTCTCCCACTGAACTGCCTTGTAGCCCAAAGCTTAACTGGTTAGAATCACGGAATAGAGGTTGAGCACTAACTTCAAACTCTGTAAGATGGGGCCCCTCTGCTGACATAAAAGGATTCACAGACACAACTGGAAATGAGAATTAAGAGAATTTAAGACCCTGATGCTGAGAGGGATTGGGGGCAGGAGGAGAAGGGGATGACCAAGGATGAGATGGCTGGATGGCATCACCAACTCAATGGACATGAATTTGAGGGCCCTCCAGGAGTTGGTGATGGACAGGGAGGCCTGGCGTGCTGCGGTTCATGGGGTCGCAGAGTCAGACACGACTGAGTGACTGAACTGACCTGAACTGACCTGAACTGAATGTGAGATGAGCTCTAGGAATTCCTTTGTCTATTCCAAAACATCTTTAACAAAATTTGGGCATTCTAATCCCCTGAAAATACTGAGTATAATTGGATATTTCAGTAAAATATAAAAGGGATGAGGTATGCTTCATTGTCATAGTTGTCACTACCTTCCATCAACTGCCATAGACAACACACCAAAATTTAACTGTTAAAAGTTTACTTTTTTTTAAGATTAGGAATTTATTATTTCTTTTATTTCGTTCCATTTTGTTTCTCTGAAACTCAGACACAAAATGCTGAATTAACCACATGCCTCAGTAATTCACGATGACCTAGGCAAAACTGCTCTTTTGTTTTAATTTTGATTCTCTTTTGGCCAAATTCCTTAGCCTCATTTCTCTATGCATCAAAAAAAAAAAATTAAAGTTATAGATACAAAGGTAGGTAGGTAAGCAGATTAGATAGACCTATAGTATCACTTGTTTAGTTTTGTTTTTTTTTTTAATATTTCTTTTATTTGTATACATTCTTATAAACCACATACCTCCTCCCCTCTTCCCAACTCAACACAATGTTTCTAAGATTTACCTACAATGCTAGGTACACATCTCCCTTAATTTCTCTAAATATGTCACAGTGTTTCTTCAGTGCACATTTTAACTTCAGAGGCCCTTTTCTAGAAGCTCTGGGCCAAAATAATTGCAAGCCACTCATCTAGAATAATTCAACATAACAAAACAGAAATCTTTTTACATAAAATTATATAAACAAAGCTTTTTTTGTAGTTTTTAGCTTACTTATATGACATGCTCAAATAAGAAATGAAAGTTAAGATTTATTCAGTTCTGGTTAATTAAAACAACTTTAAAGTGGTCTTCCTTTATAGAATCAGGTTTATAAGGCACTTGCTTTCCTACATGCAAAGTTTTGAGAGAAAAGGGTCATTACAGGTATTATTTTATGGACATTCGTGTCATTTTTGGAGTGTTACTTTGACAATTAAGCATCCTAGTTATGAACCAACTATATCCAGGTGTGCTTAAAATTTTAATAAACTAGATTTAAAAATGATTTAAATTCACCATATTTTGACCAATCAGGCCTTGGTGGGGGGGAAAAAAAAAAGGATGATTAAATCCCCATGTACATGTTTTTTGTTTGAATTTAGATTAGTGTCCATCATTGTTTTATAATGTATTTTTAAAATAATATCTCAAATAACTTATGGCTAGGAGTACATGATTGTTTCCATTATATTATAAAAGGAAACAACTCTTTGAAAACATTAAGAAATTGACTGTGGATAAGTTAAAAATTAACAGTAGTGCCAGGATTATATGTTATTGAGCCCACTAGACCATGGGTTCCTAAGGAGATATTAGATACTTATCTTCATTCACCCAGCATATAGTATCTAGAGGAGCACCACTTCACACAGTGACGTTTGATAATGGAAAACAATTTAACCTCCTTAGTAATATTGCTCATGAGACCATTCAGATTTTAGTAAAGAGCAAAAAATGTACAAAACGATGAAAAGGAAGTATGCAATCTTCAGGAATATAGTATTTAATGGTAGAGATAAACTAACATACGGTCAAAATAACTCTTAGAAAGTGAAACTGAATTTTACATACACATGTGCAGAGTGTTGTGTATGGTATTTCACGTAGAGTATAATATTAAAACCAGTACCAATGCAAATGCATACAATTCATTATGTACAGGCAAGCCCATCATGAGTAAGACATAGCTATAATAAGCTTATAAGTGCTAAATTTTTATGTAAAGATGACATTTCAGACCTCACAATTTTTAGGTCTACTTTTAATTTTCTAGGAAGAGTGAGGTAATGTAAGCTTATTCACAAACCTGTCTCTCTTGTAAATTTATATATTACTTTATTTTGATGAGATACAGTTTGAAAGAATTTTGAAACCAACAGTCACATATAACCATGTGACCACATGGGGACTAAACCCGATGAATTCATACAATTTGTGTCCTACTTTAGTGAAGTGTCTTTCTAGCTACTGATGTCTACTTAGTAATTAATTTTCTTATTCCATTTATGTGTAACCTGTGCCTATCAGTTCCAGGCATTCTAATCAGGGCCAGAGAAAAAAACATATAATTGACTTTTATTATAGTACTTAAAATGAGAGAAAAGGAAAGTATATAATATAATAAGATGAGAAAACGTTAATTAAAGAGCAAAAGTAATTTAGGAAAGTGAGTGATCACAACTGGCTACACTGATAAGAGGATTTCTTGGAAGAGGTCATATTTAAGCTTGTAATGAGAGTTTTATGTCACAGAACATGATATAATAGAATATATTAAGATTTCAGTTATCTCCATAATTTCAGTTCAGTCCAGTCTCTCAGTCGTGTCCAACTCTTTGCGACCCCATGAACCATAGCACGCCAGGCTCCCTGTCCATCACCAACTCCCAGAGTCCACCCTAACCCATGTCCATTGAGTCGGTAATGCCATCCAGCCATCTCATCCTCTGTCGTCCCCTTCTCCTCCTGCCCCCAATCCCTCCCAGCATCAGGGTCTTTTCAAATGAGTCAGCTCTTCACATCAAAGCCAAAGTATTGGAGCTTCAGTTTCAACATCAGTCCTTCCAATGTATAGTCAGGACTGATCTCCTTTAGGATGGACTGGCTGGATCTCCTTGCAGTCCAAGGGACTCACAAGAGTCTTTTCCAACACCACAGTTCAAAAGCATCAATTCTTCGGCGCTTAGCTTTCTTTATAGTCCAACTCTCATATCCATACATGACCACTGGAAAAACCATAGCCTTGACTAGACAGACCTTTGTTGGCAAAGTATTGTCTCTGCTTTTGAATATGCTGTCTAGGTTGGTCATAACCTTCCTTCCAAGGAGTAAGCGTCTTTTAATTTCATGGCTGCAATCACCATGAAAAAAATCATCTGCAGTGATTTGGAGCCCAGAAAAATAAAGTCAGCCACTGTTTCCACTCTTTCCCCATCTATTTGCCATGAAGTGATGGGACCAGATGCCATGATCTTAGTTTTCCGAATGTTGAGCTTTAAGCCAACTTTTTCACTCTCCTCTTTCACTTTCATCAAGAGAAACGGTAAAGAGGTCTGCAGACTAGGAAATTTGAAGTATGCAGGTGGCAAGTTAACTTATACAAATAAACCATCTCTCACTAGAGTTCCAGAGCTGAACCACAGAACATAGAAAATGTCTGAGTGATTATTTTACTTATCTCAATGAGTATTATTTGAATGCATAGGTGAAAAGATAATTCATAACCTCCAAAAATGCCTTACTGCAATAGAACTTAATTATCTCATGATATCCCAGTCAAGAAAGATCCAGTGCCTGACAGTTATATTTACTGATGGATACATCTATATTTAACTATATTTTATATCCATATCTCTATATGTAAATATTTATATAACTATTTTTGCTGTTCTTATCTAGTCACTAAGTAACATCCGATTCTTTTGCAACATAGTGGACTATAGCCCGCCAGGCTTCTCTGTCTATGGGACTTCCCAGGCAAGAATACTGAAGTGGGTTGCCATTTCTTTCTCCAGAGGATATTTCCAACCCAGGGAAAAAACCTGCATCTCCTCATTAGCAGGCAGGTTCTTTACCACTGAGCCACCAGGGAAGCCCCTACATATCTATATTCATCTAGATATGTATATATTTGTATATACCAAAACTCATCTATTCTTTCTTTTTTTCTCTTCCTTTCTAGAGAGAGACACAGAACTTATCTATTAATAATGAGAAACATGGCTACTGAGTTTACCAGGTACAGAGCAGCATTTTCAATCCCTGAAGGCAGACTTACATATGAAGACTGGTTATTACCCAAAAGATTTTTTTTTAAGTAGAAAATAATAGTACCATTGAGTCACAAGGACTTGATTTATTTCTCTCCCTAAATAGAGACAATCTCCATACAAAGACTAGATGATTATCTGTGGCCCAGAGCACCTTGTCTCCCCTGAGCCTTAGCCATGGTACCACTGTTTGCTTCTCTCTCTCATTTTACTCCTCTCCAGAAAATCTCTCTTCCCATTAAATCATTCTCTCTTGGATATTTCTCATACATTTTATGCTAAAAATATGTTTGACTTAAAAACTTTTAGAGTCATATGGCTTGTATGTTTTAAAGAAGGGGATGCTCTTCCCAAGAGCTTAAAATACTATAAAATTTCTAAGTGCATATCACATTTTAGATGTGATCTTGCTGATATATTTCAAGCATTTCATACAGTTCCTACTTTGATCTTTTCCTTCGCAACTGAACACACAGTTGACAGGCTTAGGTTTAATGAGCATCCATTTGAGTCAGAATAGTCTCTATTTTCAACTTTCCTAATGAGTTCCAAGTTTTACCTCAAGTGTATCAAGGTTAGGAGATCTGTATTTCTCATCTTTAGAACCAGAACCTTCACTTCCTGTATTTTTGCTCATTTAATATTATGAACAAAGGAAAATACAATAAGATAATGGTTTTAAATTTTCACGTGCAGAATGCTTCATTATTCAAAAGACCTGTAATGGAGAACTATTGCATTTGAAATGTACTGAGTACCAGGAGACCCACTTGCCTGTTCCCTCCTTTCCTCTAGCATTTTCTGCAAAAAATTTCTAAGGTTTTGAAACATTTGTGATACCCATGCTATGGGGTTTAAAAACCATGGCAAAGACAGGTGACAGATACAGACACTTAGACTGACAGAAGGGATAAGAAGCCATCTGGTCTGTAGTGCAGAGTACTTGTTTCCTTTTGCTGCTGTAACAAAATAGAGTCAACTTTAGAAACTTCGACAATAAAAATGTATTATTTTGCAGTTCTGTAGGCTAGAAGCTTCCCAGATGGCTTAGTGGTAAAGAATGTGCCTGCCAATGCAGAAAACACAGATTCGATTCCTGGGTTGGGAAGATCCCCTGGAGAAGGAAATGATTACCCTCTCCATAATTCTTGCCTGGTAACCCCATGGAAAAAGGAGCCTGATAGGCTACATTCCACTGGGTCATAAAAGAATAAGCCACAGCTTGGGAACTAAACAATAAAAAGGCTAGAAGCTGAATACAAAGCTCACTGAGTTAAAATCAAGGACTTCATTTCTTTCCAGAGGCTCTAGGGTTTTTAAAATATTTCTTTGATCCCTTGGATCTTGGCACAATTCAATTCCTAACAGTTGTAGGAGTGAGATCCCCATTTTCTTGCTGACTATTAGTTGAGAATCCTTTCTAGCTTCTAGATGCATTGGCTCATGGCCCACTTCTTCCATCTTCAACACCATCAGCAGAGGTTCCATCTTTTTTATGTTTCCTTTCTCTTCTTCTTTTTAACTCAACCATGAAAGGTTATTCACCTTTCAGGATTCATGTGATGAGGTTGGGTCAACTGGATAATATAGGATACTCTCAATCTCAGGATAACCTCAAAGTCTGTATTCATGATCATAATTTAAAATAATGTCTGTCATGCAAGATAGCATTCACAGGTTCCAGGGATTAATGTGTGGACAGGTTTGTAGGGGGAGAGGTCATTATTTCACTTATCACAAGCAGTATTTATATGGTTATTTGCATTCTCTTTTAAGAAGTTTTGACCAACAGGCAAGGCTACTAAGAAATATTCTAGTAAGTCATTTTGTATTCAAATTGCTTCTTTAATCAGTTTTTAATGAATGATTATCATTCTGAACTGCAAGGCTTTGCATATCACAGTTTGTATAGTTATACCTTGCTTTTCAGTTAATTCCTAGAGGAGAATCTTATGCCTCTATTTATAATATTTCAGTTGAACATAAGTGGTAGAACCTCACTATTGCCTCATGTACCATTAACATAATAAAGGGGGCTGCATTTTAGAGTGTGGCCTATCTGACTGATCAATAAATTATAATCTAGCTTGCCAGCAATTTACCCATAAAACACATACACACAAAACAAACGTAAGGAGCTACTGAAGTGAAAGAACTCACCCACAGCCAGGCTGACCAGGGTTTTGAATACTTTAGTCTGAAGGACTAAATTTTGTCAATCTAAGTGTCTTATTTAAATCTAATTGGAAATTCAGATCTCTATACAGTCATTTATCCTTAAGTTCTAAGCCATTGCATTTCATCTGTTATTTATGACCTCATTTAGATTTCAGAAAAAATCCAATACTTCATGACACATCTTAATTTATACTTTACCTTTAAGATCTGGCTACTCTCTGAGCCAAGAGCATGTTTATTCAAGTGCACAGGAGTTATGAACCACCACCAAAGGTGAATAAATGCACTCATACAATGAAGATACAGTTATTAGTCCACCTTGGTATCTGAGGTGATTTGAATAGTGATAAAAAATGACACTACTCCTTCTTATAGTTGCAAGGCAGAATCTTCCTATGGGGTCATGATATTTGGCTAGTCATTTCCCAAATCACCAAGAGTAGCAGAGGAAGATGGGGACACTTAATAGCCATCCTGGTGTTCCTTCTGCTAGTTCTAGTCACTGGAGGCTGATGTGATTGCTAGCCAAGACAGAACTTCTATAAAACCCAGCAGCAAAACACTACACATACCTAATGTGTTAATAATGGAGAGAAAAAACTGCAAGTTTCTTTTCTCTCTCACTTGGGATTCTCAAGGGCAACAGGGCAGCTACCAGCAAAACATCCAGAGGCACAAATCTAGTAGCACAGAATTCAAAACGTACATTTCACAAATGGCAGACCCAAGATGTATTTTCTTTGCATTCTCTAGGGTCAGGTTATTTCTCAAATGCCAGTTCCCATCACAATGGGAACCTCTGGCAATTATGAGTCAGTCTTATGCATTCAGCTAAGGGATTTGTGTTCAAGAAGCAGAAAGAATGCAAGTATCTGGTCAGCTAGTGTCAATCACTATTCTCCACTCCACAGGGATTTACTCAAAGGAGAATACAGCTTTCTGTCTCCCTTTAGTGAAGTTTCTCTCTCAATGCCAGAGATTCTTGACTGTTGTCTAAACTCCTAATAAGCAATATGGGGAAAAATAATAACATATTTCTGAAAATGGAGAATGTTTATAAATAACAACTTTAGATAAGGTTAAATCACAAAACTTACTGAATATAAAGCAAAAACACAACATGTCTTTGGAAATAACACAGTTCAAAGGTTTTCTGTGCCTGGATTTAATGAATCTCACAAGTACAATAAGTACATTAGTGAATGCATCATCATGTTCAGAGAGTTTGATCCATTTCTGAACAGCAAGAATGACAAAACAACCTCCTGGTCCCAAAAGGTCAAATTCTGGAGCATATTACAAAACCTTTGCAGATTCACCTCTTGACAACTGCATTTTAGGAATGATTAAATAAAAGTGTCACCATACAGACAGGAAAAATAACAAGTTCCCTGTTAAACCTGTCATAGCTGAGAGAAGAATAAGCTATGGTATGATCTTAGAAACTGAAGTAGTTTTAATGCGTTATGGAGTATACCATTAGTACAAGATGAGAATGAAGGAGTAATTATCAAAATCCAATCACGAGTATTTTCCATTTACTGAGCAAAAATCTTTCTCATATTCTGATGTGAGAAAACACTAGAATTTTTTTTTTTTTAAGTTAGATTATGCTGCTGCTTCTAAGTCGCTTCAGTCATATCCGACTCTGTGTGACCCCATAGAAGGCAGCCAACCAGGCTCCCCTATCCCTGGGATTCTCTAGGCAAGAATACTGGAGTGGGTTTGCCATTTCCTTCTACAATGCATGAAAATGAAAAGTCAAAGTGAAGTCGTTCAGTCATGTCCGACTCTTAGCGACCCCATGGACTGCAGCCTACCAGGCTCCTCCATCCATGGGATTTTCCAGGCAAGAAGAGTACTGGAGTGGGGTGTCATTGCCTTCTCCATAGATTATGCTAGAATTTTACAAACAGTAGTCACTATTAGCACTTAAAGGACTTTTTTTCCTTAAGAAACTGCACTAGCTACACCACCATCAATCAGGTACCTGGAGATAAGTGTACAAATACGAACCAACTTCATGAACAGCTGGAAGGTCTGAAATTTCTCTGCCTTTTGTATTTGGTAACTGACATAATCGCTTACTTCAGTGCACAGCTGCAGGAAAGAAATCAGACTCTTTTTACTTGTGCAGACTAGTATCCTATACTGAAATATCCTATCTATCCTATACTGAAATAGTTTTGGAATACTCTCATACCTATGGAAAATCTATTTGGCTTGCAAAGTCCATATGAGCCTTGCATACAAATTCTGTATGTTTTCATTGCTTCCACAACTATTTTCTCTTCTCCCATTACATTATAGGTTGAGAGCACATAAGTATGCACTGCCAATAAATAATTTCAGTATAATATGTGTTAGCATTTCCTCACAAATTAATGTTCCGCTGAAGAAACAAACATAGTAGAAATGACAAGCAGAATGCATTACACTTACTGAGTTTCATTGCATCATTTTATTTAGGGCTCCAAGCTGATCCCCTTAGCATAGCTATAATTTCTTTTGGTCTTACCAGTGTACATTGGGTTAATGAGGTCAACTTGATCACTGCATGGTACCCTAAGCCCATTGCATCTCTTAAAAAAGCATAATTCTCTAGTGACAAGAAGGAAATAGAGAACTGATTTACATGAATCAAATTGAGATCTGGAAGCATTTTAGATTTTTCCTTTCCTGATTCTCCATGTATATTTGATAATAAAAAATTTATCTCAGGTTGGCTTCCTTTGCTAAATCTCCTGCCCCCACTTTAATTCAAGCTATTATTATTTCTACCCTGGATTATGGCAGCAATCCAGCCAATCCATCTGCCTCCAGTCTGTTTCTGTATTTACTCTATCATCTACACTACTACAATTATGTGTAAAGCACAGATTTGATTTTTTTTCTATCCTGTTCAAATCTTGTAATGGCCTGACTAGTTAACTGCATGCTAATTAACAGTATTGAATGTCCCTTGGGCAAATAGCTTCTGAGCATCCAACAAGGAATCATGGAACCCACTCTGAGCTGTGTGGACTTAGAACCCTCAAGAGAAAACTTTAACATGGTGCACAGTAAGAGCCCAGATCAATACAGAGATGTCTGATGAATAGGAAGACCATACAATAATCTGATTTTAAGAAGTACCAACTGTGGTCCTGAGAAAAAAGTCCCCAGAAGAATGAATTTACAAAGGTAGACTATGAACAGCAGCAGAGACAGGAGTTTGCTAACGACTACTCACAATATTTTGAGATGCACAGTAAAACCAAACTTGAGTCCACTAAATCCAGCTCTGTGCCCCACCCTCAAAGCATCTATGCAGTCAATGAGGATGAGTACCATATACTAAAACCCATATAATTATGTCAATATGAGTCTCAAAATACCTAAGACTGGGCATCTTCCTTTCTTACTCAAGCATTAAAAAAATAAAAAGTTATTTCTATACTGTAAACCTGAGAGAATTACACAGTTGAGATAAGCAGAAAAGATGGGAAGGAAATCTACAGATGAAAATGGAGAGAGTACAGATATGCATGGTATTTATATATGGGTTTCAACAAATTCATAGATTCATCAAGAGAGCGATATATAGGATCATTGGCAGATATATTAAATATCTTGGGATAGAGAGATAAAGAAAAGTGATACCAAATTCATAGATGTGTGACTATGGAAACATGTTTAAGTCATACAAGGCCATTTTTAAAATGTCTAAAGAGATACAAATTGTTGTCATTGTTCAGTCACTAAATTGTGTCCAACTCCTTGTGACCCCATGGATTACAGCACACTAGGCTTCCCTGTTTTTCACTTGTCCACTGAGTCAGTGATGCCATCCAACCAACTTATCCTCTGTTGCCCCCTTCTCTCTTACCCTCAATCTTTCCCAGCATCAGGGTCTTTTTTCAATGAGTCAGCTCTTGCCATCAGGTAGCCAAAATATTGGAGCTTCCACTTCAGCATCAGTCCTTCCAATGAATATTCAGTGCTTAGTCACTCAGTTGTGTTCAACTCTTTATTGGACCCAAGGGCCGTTGCCTGCCAGGCTCTTCTGTCCATGGGGATTCTTCAAGCAAGAATACTAGAGTGAGTTGCCATGCACTCCTCCAAGGGATCTTCCCAACCCAGGGATCAATCCCAGGTCTCCCATATCGCACGTGGATTCTTTAACCATCTGAGCCTCCAGGGAAGCCATGCATATTCAGGGTTGATTTCCTTCAGTGCTGACTGGTTTGACCTCCCTGCTGTCCAAGAGACCTTCAAGAGTCTTCTCCAGTACCACAGTTTGAAAGAATAAATTCTTTGGCACTCAGCCTTCTTTATGGTCTAACTCTCACATCCGTGCATGACAACTGGAAAAATCATAGCTTTGACTATATAGTACTTTGTCAGCAAAGTGATATCTCTGCTTTCTAATACATTGCTTAGGTTTGTCATAGCTATTCTTCCAAGGAGCAAGTTTCTTTCAATTGCTTGGCTGCAATCACCATCCACATTGATACTGGAGTCCATGAAAATGAAATCTGACACTGTCTCCACATTTTCTATCTATTTGCCATAAAGTGATAGGAGCAGATGCCATAATCTTTGTTTTTTGAATGCTGTGTTTTAAGCCAGCTTTTTCACTCTTCTCATTCACCTTCATAAAGAGGGGTCTTCAGTTTCTCTTCAATTTTTGCCATTAAAGTGGTATCATCTGCATAACTGAAGTTATTGATATATCTCCTGGATAGCTTGATTTCAGCTTGTGATTCATCCAGGTCAGCATTTTACATGATATACTCTGCATATAAGTTGTTAACAGGGTGACAGTAAACAGCCTTGACATACTCCTTTCCCAATTTTGAATCAGTCTATTGTCCCATGTCCAGTTGTAAATGTTGTTTCTTGTCCTGCATACAGGTTTCTCTGAAGGCAAGTAATGTAGTCTGGTATTCCCATCTCATTGAGAATATGTCACAAATTCAAAGGCTTTAGTGTAGTCAATGAAGCAGAAATAGATTTTTTTTTTTTAATTCCCTTGCATTTTCCAAGATCCAGTGTATGTTGGCATTTTGATCTCTGGTTCCTCTGCCATTTCTAAATCCAGCTTTACTGTCTGGAAGTTCTCTGTTTACATACTGCTAAAGCCTAGCTTGAAGGATTTTAAGCATAATCTTGCTAGCATGAGTGCAATTGTATGGTTATTTGAACATTCTTTGACATTGCCTTTCTTTGGGATTGAGATGAAAACCGACCTTTTCCTGTCTTCAGTCACCGCTGTTTTCCAAATTTGTTGGCACAATGAGTGCAGCACTTTAACAGCATCATTTTTAAGATTTTAAATAGCTCAGCTATTTCAAATAGCTGAAAGAGAGGGTGGAACAAATTGAGAGTGGAGCATTGAAACATATGCGTTATCATATGTAAAACAGCTAGTGAGAAGATGTGTATAATATAGGAAGCTCAACTGGTGCTCTGTGACAACCTAGAGGGTCAGATGAGGGTGGAGAGGGAGAGAGGTTCAAGAGGCAGAGGATATAGGTATATTATGGCTGATTTACATTGTTGTATGGCAGAAAACAACACAACATTGTAGAGCAATTATCCTCTAATTAAAAATAAATTTTAAAAAAAGACTAACACATTACATGGTTTCTACCAAAGTGTCCCAACATGTGGTTCACATTTGTCAACATTTCTATTACAGTGTTGTCAATGAGTCATTTTATTCCTTGCCATTAACACCAAATTTCTACTCAGATTTCAAAAACGTATTTTCAGATTTGATAGTAACAGATGAGCTTGCTATTAAATCAGCATATAATACTAAACTGTGAATTCTTATCATTCATTTGAATAAATCATATAGAATACATTAAGACAGAGTATTTATACTATTCTTATACAAGAGGGAGTTGATAACTTTAAAAACTTTAATTTGTCTAAAGATATATATTCTTTCAGTAAAATCATAGCCTGAGACTAAGTAATCTAATGTAAGAAGAGGAACCTAAATAAATTTAAATTAATAAAAGGAAAGGAAGGAGATGGCTCACAAGAGTGTGTTACTCAGGCAAGAATACTGGGTAGTCTCTGATATTTAATATCCATGACACATGGAAAAATCACTAACAATATGCCCAATGTATTTCTCTTTTTAAAGAGTTTTGAAAAAATTTTGAATGAGTAATTTATTAAACTACATTAAAAGAGACATTGTTACATAATTATAGTATAATCATTAAACTCTGTGTTTTTCATCTCAAACTTGTTTCTAAAAATTTGGCTTGGTTTATTTTTATATCTGGCAGCTTTCTATTTAGATTTTTAAATGTATAAAATATAGTTCAAATACTTCTTAATGACATTTGCTGCTAATTCTAACATCTCTGTCAGTTACGAGTAAGAATTTTAAGTAAATCTTGTACCTTGAAAAAATTTAGTAATCACAAGGACTTGCTAAAATAATGCAGAGATTCCCTATGTACTTGTCCTTTAACTTTCCTCAATGATAATTTCTTACACAGCCATAGTATGCTGTCAACATAAGGAAATTTACATTGGGACAATATTATTAACTCAATGACAGACCTTTACTGAAATTTCTCAAGTGTTGCATGTACTCCTGTGTGTGTGTGTACGCACATGTGCACACACTGAGCAAGAAGTATGGTTATATGAAAACTTGTCACATGTATAGATTTGAGTACAAACACCACAATCAGGACACAGACTGTCTCATTACACACACACACACACGCACACACACACACATGCACAAAGCTTCTTAATGTTATCATATTTATATTACCATATCACTCCTTAATAACTATATCCTTCTTCCACCTCTAATTTCTGGCACTCATTGATGCATTTAATATTTCCATTTTGAGGCTGAATAAACACACACAGATACACAGAGAAAAAATAGCTTCTATATCTATTATCTATACCTGTATGAAATCTAGTTTTAAAAGTCACTTAGCTGAAGAATGTCATTGCCTTTACTAATAGATTTGGATAATATTGTTATATTACTGTCTTTGCTTTCTTATTATTATTCTAGTTGACTGTAAATGCAGGGGCTATTTATGCCTCTGTTTTGTACTAAATATTAGTTGGTGGGTTGGCTTTGAAGAAGATTGAAGTTTGACATAAATATAATTTGGTACACCAGTCTCAAGAACTTCTCTTAATTACTGTCCAAAAACAATCACTGAACTGCATTTCAATAAGAGCTATCAAATCTGAAAGAAGAGACTGTATTATATTCTGAAGTGACAGCAAAAGCCAAAATAGTTTCTATCCAACAGGAACCTTCTTGCTGCATATTGCTAATGATTGGCACAAGACTGGTAAATTCTTCCACAGGTAATGTTTATTACAATATTTCATAATTCACAGTTTAAATATTTAAAAGTTGTTATGATACTTGTAATAGTTTATATTTGTAGCAATCAAACCATTGTGAATATATTTTAGGGGATTACATAGTTAAGTTAAAAGTGTTGCATTTGAAAGAGTGATAATCAAAGTGCTAACTATTTGAGATACTTTTTACTTCTATTAACTACTAATAATTACAGGAAGAAGAACTATAGCAAGGAACAGAAGTGAATAGTGTAATTATAGGAACCTTTGCCCTACCTGGCTCTGTTCACCACAGCACACTGTGTTCCTTGTGCTTCTATGGGCACCAGTATGTAAATATGCTCTGACTGTCTCTTTTTCTTTACCTTGCTGGGAAAGGTAAAATTTAACAGAATGTTTAAATTCTCCAGAAATGGTTTTCACAAATAGAGTTGTAGCTTATGTTTCTATGACTTATGGTCAGTCAAATAGTCCATACATATTTTTTAATGTAGGTTTCTGAACATTGACTTTAAAAAAAAGTAAAATGTAGAGTTGATCTTAAGATGTGAAAATATTTTTTTTGTAGTATTCCAAGTCTACCGAATCTACTGTGTTGATAAGATTTATGTGGTACAGGAATATTTTTTCAATGTTTGTAGAGAAAATGTATGTTGATACTACCATTCATTCATTTTTAATTCTATAATACTGTTTATAAGTAAAGTGATAATGTACTCAATTTTTTTCTATTATTACAGAATTATTTTCTAGCAAATTAGACATGTAATATTCAGCACTTCTGGTACTGTGAATTCTAATGTGTATATCATTCTGCATTTCTAAATGTAAAATTTCCTAATGTAAATCTCTTTGCTCAACTATACTTGGCACAGGAAATAATATATTTGGTTTCCTTTCCATGATTTTTTTTCTTGCCACCTTGATCTTCCATTAGCTTCGTGGCCTCTATTGCATTGGCAGATAGGATTTGGGAGATAGGAATACAAATAAAAGTGAAACAACTTGCTGAATTTCTTAAAGAAATTACTTTAAAAACTCATGGCTCACACTATGGTCTTAAAACAAAGCATCTTTGTATTAGAATTGCTGGATTGTTTGAAAGAAGTTTTAATGTTTGACACAATTTTCTATTTGTTTCTTCAAAATTCAAATCATATAGTTTATACCATAAACAATAATTTTAAAAAATGATAAAAGGGTAATTTCTTGTTCCAAACTAGATAAAGATATATGGTTTGAAATGAGAGACTCTGAAAGAAAACTAAGAAAATTAGATAGCTATCTAAGGCCATGAAAGACTTCAAAATCTTCCCCACCTGTCTTCAGTCCCCAAGCTGCCTACCAATGTTAGGAGTGGATAAAAAGCAACCAATGGTTTAAAAGGAACCTAACTGCACAAGAATTGATGTTTCATTTTCTTATATTGGAGCTTGTAAGGAGAGTACGTCAAGGCTGTATATTGTCACCTTGCTTATTTAACTTATATGCAGAGTACATCACAAGAAACACTGGACTGTAAGAAACACAAGCTGGAATCAAGATTGCCAGGAGAAATATCAATAACCTCAGATATGCAGATGACACAACCCTTATGGCAGAAAGTGAAGAGGAACTAAAAAGCCTCTGGATGAAAGTGAAAGAGGAGAGGCAAAAAGTTGGCTTAAAGCTCAACATTCAGAAAATGAAGATCATGGCATCTGGTCCCATCACTTTTTGGAAAATAGATGGAGAAACAGTGGAAACAGTGTCAGACTTTATTTTTCTGGGCTCCAAAATCACTGCAGATGGTGACTGCAGCCATGAAATTAAAAGATGCTTACTCCTTGGAAGAAAAGTTATGACCAACCTAGATAGTATATTCAAAAGCAGAGACATTACTTTGCCGACTAAGGTCCATCTAGTCAAGGCTATGGTTTTTCCTGTGGTCATGTATGGATGTGAGAATTGGACTGTGAAGAAGGCTGAGCACCGAAGAATTGATGCTTTTGAACTGTGGTGTTGAAGAAGACTCTTGAGAATCCCTTGGACTGCAAGGAGAGCCAACCAGTCCATTCTGAAGGAGATCAGCCCTGGGATTTCTTCGGAAGGAATGATGCTAAAGCTGAAACTCCAGTATTTTGGCCATCGCATGCAAAGAGTTGACTCATTGGAAAAGACTCTGATGCTAGGAGGGATTGGGGGCAGGAGGAGAAGGGAACGACAGAGGATGAGATGGCTGGATGGCATCACTGACTCGATGGACATGAGTCTAAGTGAATTCTGGGAGTTGGTGATGGACAGGGAGGCCTGGCATGCTGCGATTCATGGGGTCGCAAAGATTCGGACACGGCTGAGCAACTGAACTGAACTAAACTGAACTGAAGGGGAGTTTCAAGAATGAATGCCATGGCACAAATTGCAGAAAGAGAGTTCTGCTTCTAAATCTTTCTTGCATTCAAAGTATAACAAGAATTGTAATTTTCCTTCACTTCCAACTCAAGAAGAGCAAACAGACAAGTAATGGCTATTTATTTGGGATGGGGAGGGAGGAGAAAGTCCAAATATTCACAGTGATAAAGCCCGCAGAATCCAAAACTTGAGCTAATAGAAGTCCTTGATTAAAACTCAGTGGGAATTAAACACCACAGCAAATGCCAGGAAAATGCTTGGTGACACAAAGACAGTACATTTTCTCTCTATCTGAGAATAATGTCTGAGCCCTTAACTGACATTCCTTATTTATCCCAACAGAGCTATTTTTATTTGCCTTGCTTTAGACCCAGAGTCTTATTTACAGAACTGCCTCATTTTGGCAGATTCTGTCTCCATCTGGACCATGGTTTGCTTTCTAATCAACCCCCTATCAGTTCAGTTCAGTCACTCAGTCATGTCCGACTCTTTGTGACCCCATGAATCGCAGCACGCCAGGCCTCCCTGTCCATCACCATCTCACGGAGTTCACTTAGACTCATGTCCATCGAGTCCATGATGCCATCCAGCCATCTTATCCTTGGTCGTCCCCTTCTCCTCGTGCCCCCAATCCCTCCCAGCATCAGAGTCTTTTCCAATGAGTCACCTCTTCGCATGAGGTGGCCAAAGTACTGGAACTTCAGCTTTAGCATCATTCCTTCCAAAGAAATCCCAGGGTTGATCTTCTTCAGAATAGACTGGCACTATACTAATAATTTTCTAACTTCTCAAAAGAGTCTGTATTTAGAAAGTTTTAAAGCATCTCATGTCTCTCACAGTTGGGAGTCTGTAAACAATCACATGTGGCTGGACGAAGGTGCTCAGGCAGGCTAGAGAACCTTCAGAGGAGTTTGTAAGTTGAAACACTCTTGACATGCCCAGGAATTTTTATTAACTGGAGTTGCAAGTTAACTCCTTCTCTGAGAGAGGTGGTGTGGGGTCAGCCCCCCATAAAGTCAGAGGTGTAGGTGAGAGCATAGAACAGTAAAGTAAGCAGACTCTGGTTTGGGGGGTAGATGCTCGGGAACAGGGGGTTTCCTGAGGCTCGATCCCGCCTTTGCGTATGCTGAAGCCTCCTTCCTCATGACCTTCGCCAAGGGCGGAGTTCCTCACTCTGGCTCCTGGCAAAGGTTTGCTTTGAACAATAAGAAACATTGAAAAGAGATAATAGAAGTAAGTCAATGTATTTACTTGTATGCCCAACCTACTCTCTCAATACCTCACCCCACTCGATCTGTTGTCTGCCAAGGCAAATTTTGGCAGTGGCTGCTTTCCTCTTTATAACCTATGACTATTTTCACTGGGTTCCTTTGTTGCCTCTCCTGTACCCTCTTTGTATATAGGGATAGTAACTACACCCTTTTCTTTAGAATCCCTCAGTCATTCATCTTCTCTTATTGTTATTTCTAAGGCTTTGACTATATGGTTCATAACAAACTGTGGAAAACTCTTTAGGAGATGGGAATATCAGACCTTCATACTTGTCGCTGAGAAACCTGTATGCAGTTTCTGTATGCAGAAACGACAATTAGAACCTTATATGAAACAACTGACTTGTTCACAATTGAGAAAGGAGTATGACAAGGCTGTTCATTTTCACCCTGTTTATTTAACTTATATGCAGAGCACAGCACACAAAATTCCATGCTGGATGAGTTAACAAGCTGAAATCAAGATTGCCTGGAGAAATATCAACAACCTCAGATATGCAGATGATATCACTCTAATGGCACAAAGTGAAGAGGAACTAAAGAGCCTCTTGATGAGGGTGAAAGAGGAGAGTAAAAAAAAAAAAAAAAACTGTTTAAGCCAGTTTAACTCAATATTAAAAACTCAATTTAACTCAATATTTAAAAACAAAAATCACAAAACCCTAAGATCATGACATCTGTTTCCATCACTTCATGGCAAACAGAAGGGGAAAAGGTGGAAGCAGTGACAGATTTCCTCTCCTTGGGTTCAAAAATCACTGAAGATGGTGACTGAAGCTATGAAATTAGCAGATGATTGCTTCTGGGAAGGAAAGGTATGACAAACCTAGACAATCTATTAAAAAGCAAAGATATCACTTTGCCATCAAAGGTCTGTCTGGTCAAAACTATGGTCTTTCCAGTAATCATGTATGGATGTGAGAATTGGATCATAAACAAGGCAGAAGGCCAAAGAATTGATGCTTTCCAACTGTGGTGTTGGAGAAGACTCTTGAGAGTCCCTTGGACTGCAAGGAGAACAAACCAGTCAGTCCTAAAGGAAATCAGTCCTGAGTATTCATTGGAAGGGCTGATGCTGAAGCTGAAGCTCCAATACTTTGACCACCTACTGCAAAGAGCTGATTCACCAGAAAAGACCAAGATTCTGTGAAAGATGGAAGGCACAAGGTGAAGAGGGTGACAGAAGATGAGATGGTTGGATGGTATCTCTGTTTCAAACTATGGGCAAACTATGGGAGATGGTGAGGGACAGGGGTGCCTGGAGTGCTGCAGTCCATGAGGTTGCAGAGTTGGACATGACTTGGAAACTGAACAACAACAAACTTGTCTATACCTCTATAAATAATCTTATCTTCATACCCTATTTCTTTGAGTATGCTGTTTATCATCTGATAATGAGTTTTACCCTCTGGAAAAATAGAAGGAAAATGTAAGGTAAAATTTACTAAACTTATTAAATATTTACCTCTAAAATATTAGAAGCTATGAGATTCCTTAGAACAAGTAGATGATTTTTCCATCAATAGAGAAAGCGCTATACAAAAACTAAGTAAAACGGTATTCAGTTCAGTTCAATTCAGTCGCTCAGTCGTCTCTGACTCTTTGGGACGCCATGAATTGTAGAACACCAGGCCTCCCCGTCCATCACCAACTCCCGGAGTTCACACAAACGCATGTGCATCGAGTCGGTGATGCCATCCAGCCATCTCATCCTTTGTCATCCCCTTCTCCTCCTGCTCCCAATCCCTCTCAGCATCAGGGACTTTTCAAATGAGTCAACTCTTTGCATTAGGTGGCCTAAGTATTGGAGTTTCAGCCTCAGCATCAGAGCTTCCAGTGAACACCCAGGACTGGTCACCTTTAGGGTGGACTGGTTGGACCTCCTTGCAGTCCAAGGGACTCACAAGAGTCTTCTCCAACACCACAATTCAAAAGCATCAATTCTTCACCACTAAGCTTTCTTTATGATCCAACTCTCACATCTATACATGACCCCTGGAAAAACCATAGCCTTGACTAGATACACCTTTGTTGGCAAAGTAATGTCTCTGCTTTTTAATATGCTATTTAGGTTGATCATAATTTTCCTTCCAGGGAGTAAGCATCTTTTAATTTCACAGCTGCAATCGCCATCCACAGTGATTTTGGAGCCTTAAAAAATAAAGTCTGACACTGTTTCAACTGTTTCCCCATCTATTTCCCATGAAGTAATGGGACCAGATGCCATGATCTTCGTTTTCTGAATGTTGAGCATTAAGCCAACTTTTTCACTCTCCTCTTTCACTTTCATCAAGAGGATTTTTAGTTCCTCTTCACTTTCTGCAATAAGGATGGTGTCACCTGCATATCTGAGGTTATTGATATTTCTCCTGGCAATCTTGATTCCAGCTTGTGCTTCTTCCAGCCCAGCATTCCTGGTGATGTACTCTGCATGTAAGTTAAATAAGCAGGGTGACAATATACAGCCTTGACATACTCCTTTTCCTATTTGGAACCAGTCTGTTGTTCCATGTGCAGTTCAAACTGTTGCTTCCTGACCTACATACAGGTTTCTCAAGAGGCAGGTCAGATGGTCTGGTATTCCCATCTCTTGAAGAATTTCCCACAGTTTATTGTGATCCACACAGTCAAAGGCTTTGGCATAGTCCATAAAGCAGAAATATATGTTTTTCTGGAACTTTCTTGTTTTTTCCATGATCCAGTAGATATTGACAATTTGATCTCTGGTTCCTCTGCCTTTCCTAAAACCAGCTTGAACATCTGGAAATTTATGGTTCACGTATTGCTGAAGCCTGGCTTGGAGAATTTTGAGCATTACTTTACTAGCATGAGAGATGAGTGCAATTGTGCAGTAGTTTGAGCATTCTTTGGCGTTGGCTTTCTTTGGGACTGTATTAGACATATTAAAAAAAATTCTCATTATGTACACCTGAGTTTATGGCCTTTAGAATTAAACCAGCTACATACAAATATGTTCAATTTTCTTTTGAAAGCAATTTCAAAAAATAAACTTCTATTCATCCAAAAAATGTAATTTTTTTTTTAGAGGATTTGTAACTGATTTATTTTTTTTTATTTTATTTATTTTTTTTGTTGGCAATTTTTTTTAAATTTTAAAATCTTTAATTCTTACATGCATTCCCAAACATGAACCCCCCTCCCACCTCCCTCCCCATAACATCTCTCTGGGTCATCCCCATGCACCAGCCCCAAGCATGCTGTATCCTGCGTCAGACATAGACTGGCGATTGAATTCTTACATGATAGTGTACATGTTAGAATGCCATTCTCCCAAATCATCCCACCCTCTCCCTCTCCCTCTGAGTCCAAAAGTCCGTTATACACATCTGTGTCTTTTTTCCTGTCTTGCATACAGGGTCGTCATTGCCATCTTTCTAAATTCCATATATATGTGTTAGTATACTGTATTGGTGTTTTTCTTTCTGGCTTACTTCACTCTGTATAATCGGCTCCAGTTTCATCCATCTCATCAGAACTGATTCAAATGAATTCTTTTTAACGGCTGAGTAATACTCCATTGTGTATATGTACCACCGCTTTCTTATCCATTCATCTGCTGATGGACATCTAGGTTGTTTCCATGTCCTGGCTATTATAAACAGTGCTGCGATGAACATTGGGGTACATGTGTCTCTTTCAGTTCTGGTTTCCTCGGTGTGTATGCCCAGCAGTGGGATTGCTGGGTCATAAGGTAGTTCCATTTGCAATTTTTTAAGGAATCTCCACACTATTCTCCATAGTGGCTGTACTAGTTTCATTCCCACCAACAGTGTAGGAGGGTTCCTTTTTCTCCACACCCTCTCCAGCATTTATTGCTTGCAGATTTTTGGATCACAGCCATTCTGACTGGTGTGAAGTGGTACTTCATTGTGGTTTTGATTTGCATTTCTCTAATAATGAGTGATGTTGAGCATCTTTTCATGTGTTTGTTAGCCATCCGTATGTCTTCTTTGGAGAAATGTCTATTTAGTTCTTTGGCCCATTTTTTGATTGGGCCGTTTATTTTTCTGGAATTGAGCTGCATAAGTTGCCCACTTTCACCGCTACTATTCAACATAGTTCTGGAAGTTCTGGCCACAGCAATCAGAGCAGAAAAAGAAATAAAAGGAATCCAAATTGGAAAAGAAGAATAAAACTCTCACTGTTTGCAGATGACATGATCCTCTACATGGAAAACCCTAAAGACTCCACCAGAAAATTACTAGAGCTCATCAATGAATATAGTAAAGTTGCAGGATATAAAATCAACACAAGAAATCCCTTGCATTCCTATACACTAATAATGAGAAAGTAGAAAAAGAAATTAAGGAAAAAATTCCATTTACCATTGCAATGAAAAGAATAAAATACTTAGGAATATATCTACCTAAAGAAACTAAAGACCTATATATAGAAAACTATAAAACACTGATGAAAGAAATCAAAGAGGACACTAATAAATGGAGAAATATACCATGTTCATGGATCGGAAGAACCAATATAGTGAAAATGAGTATACTACCCAAAGCAATTTACAAATTCAATGCAATCCCTATCAAGCTACCAACAGTATTTTTCACAGAACTAGAACAAATAATTTCAAGATTTGTATGGAAATACAAAAAACCTCGAATTGCCAAAGCAATCTTGAGAAAGAAGAATGGAACTGGAGGAATCAATTTGCCTGACTTTAGGCTCTACTACAAAGCCACAGTCATCAAAACAGTATGGTACTGGCACAAAGACAGACATATAGATCAATGGAACAAAATAGAAAGCCCAGAGATAAATTCACACACGTATGGACACCTTATCTTTGACAAAAGAGGCAAGAATATACAATGGAGTAAAGACAATCTCTTTAACAAGTGGTGCTGGGAAAACTGGTCAACCACTTGTAAAAGAATGAAACTAGATCACTTTCTAACACCGCACACAAAAATAAACTCAAAATGGATTAAAGATCTAAATGTAAGACCAGAAACTATAAAACTCCTAGAGGAGAACATAGGCAAAACACTCTCCAACATAAATCACAGCAGGATCCTCTATGATCCACCTCCCAGAATACTGGAAATAAAAGCAAAAATAAACAAATGGGATCTAATTAAAATTAAAAGCTTCTGCACAACAAAGGAAAATATAAGCAAGGTGAAAAGACAGCCTTCTGAATGGGAGAAAATAATAGCAAAGGAAGCAACTGACAAACAACTAATCTCAAAAATATACAAGCAACTTATGCAGCTCAATTCCACAAAAAATGTAATTTTAAAAGAATTCTCTAGATTATTGTTAAAGTCTTATAATTGAAAAATTAATCTCAAACCAAATATTCATAGACTAATTTTCTTAACTACTCTATAGCTAATTTGTAAAACTGATATCAGAGTTTAATCATACACTGAAGGAGTCATTTTTAATCTAGAAGTATTATATATATAATTATCATCTTCAGCATGAACTAGTTTTACATTCATAAGCCATACTTCTACTAGGCTTTATTCAATTATAGGCTTCTCCAGTGACTCAGTAGTAAAAAAAAAAAAAAAAATCCACCTGCCAATGCAGGAGAGATAGGTTTGATCCCTGGGTCAGGAAGAACCCCTGGAGAAAGAAATGGCCACCTGCTCCAGTATACTTGCCTGGAAAATCCCATGGACAGAGGAGCCTGGTGAGCTATATATACTCCATGAGGTCGCAAAGAGTTGGACACACCTCAGTGACTAAGCAGCAGCAGCAAGAGCATTCAACTGTAGGACTCACAAAGATTGAAAATTAAACCCAAACTGTCTTTAAATTCGATATCTTCTATCTGTGTCCAGTCTTTTAAAGGAGATCTGTGAGTACACATGCATGTGTATATTTGTTTCCCTGTGTGTAGACAAGTTGGGCAAAACTCAAATAGGGTAAGTCCAGAGAAATCCATGACAAGACACATCATAATCTAACTTCTAAAATCTAAAGACAAGAAAAAATTCTTGAGAGCAGCAGAGAGAAATGATGCATTGCTTATTTGAAACACCAATTCAAATGACAGAGGATTTCTCATCTGAAACCATAAAGGCCAGGAAATACTGGCACACCATTTTTCAAGTGCTGAACAAAAATAACCACAGACTCCACATCTGATGAAAATATCCTTCAGGATAAAGATAGTCTCAGGTGAATGAAAACTGACATAATTTGTCCCTAGCAACTCTATCATTAAGAAATAACTAAAGGAAACTATAAACAGTAAGGAAATAATCAGAGAAGTGGTTTCAGAACTTGAGGGCAAAAAAGAAGGAACACTGAAATGGATGAAAACAAATGTAAATACAAAAGACTGTCTTTTTTTTTCACGAAGCTTATGACATATTTGATGAGTGAAGAACAAATTAGAATACCACATGATGTGGTGCTCAGTGCATGCAGAAGAAACACCAAGGGTTATTATATTTTAAAAGTATGGAGGGTAAAGGAATCTAAATGAAGGTAACTTTTCCACATCTCACTTGATAAAACATCAAACCAGAAGGCTTTAAGTTTTATAAGCATACAATAACACATTGAATGGCCACTGAGAAACTATACAAAGATTTTACACATATAAATAAGCACATTTTTAAAAATAAATCAATATGAGCCTTTTATTTTCTCTTTTAGTTGTTAAAATACAACAGTCAAGTGGAATAAGGGGGAGATATCTAAATGTTTCTTTTATAGGCAATGTATACAGGGGCTGAGATGCCCTAAGTAGCTGACCTTGGGGTTAGAGTTATACTTGGCCTCCATAAGGCCAGATTCAGAATTGAAGGAGATTCCCACAAGAGAGCACACTGGGTAACATGTAATCATAATTATATTATAAACTCAATTATAAAAATTCAATATATAAAAGATAGTCTGACAAAAACCTTTACTGGAGTTACAGAAATTAGGGAAGAAAAAGCCTGGTTCATGGTTTGCTGCTATGGGCTAACAACTGTGTAATGTATTATGCTGAACGTTTCTGACTCATTTGAAGTACACGGGACAGGAAATACAGTGTAGGGAAGATAATAACAATTTGTTTTCTATCATCAATATATCTTCAAGGACCTTTTCCTGTATCATCTAATGTAATCATCTCACAAGCCTGTATGACAAGATATTTTACCCTCATTTTATAACAGGTATAATATATTTGAGACTAACTATTATATATAATAATATACAAGTATAATATAATTGAGAATTTAATATATTGGATAAAATCATTTAGCCCAATATGACTGAATCAAATATACAGCTGGTCTAACTTTCACAAATTTTGCTAATTAATAGGATTCCCAGCTGGACTGAGCAAAAGATCTGGGTTGGTTAGAAAGTAATAATCTCTCTACTACTGCCTTCCTCCTATAGTATGCAGCATGGACTTGTTTAGTCCACAATTAAGAAAACTTTATCTTATTCAATTTTTAAATTATAAGAGTGGACAAATTTTTAAAATAAAATAAAACATGACTTGGTGACTGAGATCATGAGATTTTTTTTTAATGAAATAAAAGCAGAAGGTAAAAAGAAAAGAGGATTATGGAATGAATTTTTGTTAAAATATTAGTCTGTTTGTTTTTATTACTTTCTAAATTATTAATCTCGTAAGAAAGTGATGTATGTCCACTATTCATATTTGTTCTGAGAAATCATTTTTCCCAGAGTTTAAGAATATAGGCTCAAAGTCAACTGACATAGATAATGCATCATCTGCTACTTTTTAACTGTGCAACCTTGGGGAAGATATTTAAGCTATCTAGAGTTTAGTATATTAATTTATAAATTGAGTATAATCATTGGAGTGCTCAGAGATTAAATTAATGATATGTATAAAAAAGTCCAGCAATTTCTTGGCAAAGTATTTCTTGAGGAAAAAAAAAATCAACTTTTAAAAATGAGTATCTGGCAAACAATGTCTGCTTAAAAACATGGATAGAAGATAATACTGACAAGGTCATAGTCATGACCTCCCACTGGAAACTTACTTCCACTTCTATTTACTCTTTGAAACCTAAACAAACAAACAAATAAAAATCCAGCAAATAACTCATTATAGTCATTTGGGATCTGGGTGAAAGGGCATAGGGGGATCAAAGAAAATGTATCCCTGCTTTGGAAAGAGTATTTCAAAGTCAATCCCCTACCTAATCTGAGTCAAGTCTATCTTGTGGAACCTAGAACTGCACATTGTTAATGAGTATTTTTATAACCTTTAAAGAAAACCAGTGTAGCAAAACATAAAATAGTCTGAAAATACAGTAGAAATATAATACTTACTCAATATTAGAAAGATAGACTCTTATTTGGAAGGAAATTGTTGAAAGGGAAAAAAAAGAAAAAAAAAAAAAACTAGCTTTACTTACAGCTAAAGACCAAGGACCTCTATTGGAAGGACAGATGCTGAAGTTCTTAGTAACTTGACAACCTAACGCAAAGAACCAGCACATTGGAAAAGACCCTGATGCTGGGAAAGATTGAAGGCAAAAGGAGAAGGGGACGGCAAAGGATAAGATGGCTAGATAGAATCACCAACTCAATGGACATGAGTAAGAGCAAACTCTGGGAGACAGTGAAGGACAGAGGACCCTCTGTCTTAGACTGCATGCTGCAGTCTAAGGAATCACATGATTTAGTGACTGACAACAATGTTTTATAATCTTTAAAAAAAAAAACAATACAGCGAAACATAAAATAGTCTTAAAAATTACAGTAGAAATATAAGACTTATTCAGTATCAGAAAGATAGTCTTATTAGGAAGGAAATGATAACAGTTAAGCCTCTTAGGTGGAATGCTATGAATTCCAACTGTGTACAGTGGAGGAGTTGACAGAAGACTAATTCCTAAAGAAAAAAAAAATGCTTTAAAAATTAAGCACTGAAGTCAATATATCATTCTGGTTTAAAAGAAAAGAGTGACATTTGGGAAGTGGATTTTTATTTTTTTATCAAACACAAATATAAAAACAAGACCCTTTACAACTTTAAATGGTCAATGTTACCATGTGTAATTGGTATATTTTATTTTTCTAAGTCACATATTGATTAAAAAATTATTTGTTTCTGGTAGTTGCTTGTCAGTTCAGTTCAGTTCAGTTCAGTCACTCAGTTGTGTCCGACTCTTTGCGACCCCATGAACTGCAACGTGCCAGGCCTCCCTGTCCATCACCTACTCCAGGAGTTTACCCAAACTCATGTCCACTGAGTCTGATGCCATCCAACCATCTCATCCTCTGTCATCCCCTTCTCCTCACAATATATTATTTTTATAAAGTATTCTGCAGTGATAGAATCCTTTGTCATTATAGAAAAAATCTTATGCATTTCAAACAATTTATAAACCATCAACTCTATAACAAGGGCATAAACTTTTTTAGAACCCATTAAAAAAATTAAAACTTCAAGATTAGGATTTCCATGTTATTATACAATATATGTCAGGTTACTTAATTATTCTTGTCCATTCTCTGATATTCAACCACCACTGAAGTGTGACTTGGTGAGTCATATTCACTTATTCATGTCCTAAGGAAACTACTTTTGTTTTAATTAGGTTATATAATAAAAATAAGGAAAATGTTTCCTCAAATTTGACTACTACTTAGTCCTTATCAAGACTTTTAGTACAAGATATTGTTCTTTATTTAAAGGTATTTCAAAATTGTGAGATTCATGGGATAATTCTTAAAGTTACTTGGATAAAAATTTCTCCTTAACATTTTTCAATTTTTTCTATTGTAAAAATCTTAGTATGTGTTCTATTTCCTTGTATTAAATTTCATAAGTAAGAGAATAAATTTTCTATAAGAACTTCTGAGGACAAATCTGAGGTGAATTTTATTTTGAAGAACTGTCAGTTACTACTGTGTTTGCTTAGAAACATAAGGTTAGTACTAACCAAAAGAATAAGTAAAATTTAGACAACACCATTCTCTCTGCATCTCTTTTCATAGGACAGAGATTAATCCAATGCTTTGGATTTGATTTGGGATATTATTGTTCAATTTTGTTGTTACTGTTTAGTTGTTAAGTCATGTACAACTCTTTAGGACCTCAAGGATTGCAGCATTTCAGGCTTCCCTGTCCTTCATGAAATCCCAGAGTTTTCTCAGACTCATGTTCATCGAGTTGGTGATGCTATGTTGCCTCCTTCTTCTCCTGCTCTCAATCTTTCCTAGCATCAGGGTCTTCTCCAACTTTAAGAAACCTTCATTTAACCTATAACCAGAGAAGCCTCATGGTCTCTAGGTGCTAAAATTAGTCTCTTCTTTAATGTCTAAACAAAATGACTCAAGCTGAATCCTATATGGTTGCAGAAATTAGAGTCCTGCTTTGAAAATTCTCAAAGATGATTTCAGGGAGGTAATGTGAAGAGTTGTTTCTCTACACCTCTCACTGCTGAATTCACTTATCAATAATGCTTTGGTTACCTCTCAGAATGCTGTATCAGCTTACTCCAGTTTTCAATAACCATAAAACTTGGGGAAAAATGTATATCTGATTCTCCACAGCAGAGAAATGACAAGACTAAAATCAAATTTAAAAGCTAATAAAACTTTTTTTTTTTTTTTTAAGTTTTGGGAGATGGAGTGGGAAGCTGGTGAGGGCAACCACAGCATGAAATAGAAAATAACCAAAAAGTAGAGGGTACATAAAAAGTAGCGAACTATAAATATATACAACCACAGAGATAAACATCAAGTGTCTCATGTTAGGAAATAGAAGCCAGACTCAAGTGGCATGATCCAATTTATATTATAGGCAAAGCTCAGTAGAAGTCTACAGAGACAGTACAGACCAGTGGTTGCCAGATGCAGAAGAAAGGAACAGCTACAAAGGGGCATGAAGAAAATTTATGGAGTGAAGGAACTGTCATACACTGGTTGTAATCATGTTGTAGTTCAGTTCAGTCACTTAGTTGTGTCCAACTCTTTGTGACCCCATGGTCTGCAACACACCAGGCCTCCCTGTCCATCACCAAGTCCCAGCGTTAACCCAAACTCATGTCCATTGAGTTGGTGATGCCATCCAACCATCTCATCACCTTTCATCCCCTTCTCCTCCTGCCTTCAATCTTTCCCAGTATCAGGGTCAAATGAGTCAGTTGTTCATATCAGGTGGCCAAAGTACTGGAGTTTCAGCTTCAACATCAGTCCTTCCAATGAACACTCAGGACTGATGTCCTTTAGGATGTACTCCTTGCAGTCCAAGGGACTCTCAAGAGTCTTCTCCAACACCACAGTTCAAAAGAAATCATGTTTACTTGACCATAAACAATTGTCAAAATTCATAGAAATTTGTACATTTAAAAAAGAGAATTGTACTACATATAAAATTTCCTTTAGATACATACAATTGAAGGTTTCTTAAAATTAGAGAAGATCCTGATGCTGGGAAAGATTGAGAGCAGGGGAAGGGGGCAACAGAGGATGAGATGGTTGGATAGTATCACCGACTCAATGGACATGAGTTTGAGAAAACTGGGATTTCATGAAGGACAGGGAAGCCTGATATGTTGCAATCCTTGAGGTCCTAAAGAGCTGTACATGACTTAACAACTAAACAGTAACAACAAATTTGAAAAATAATATCCCAAATCAAATTCAAATGATCTCCTTTAGGTTGGATCTCCTTGCAGTCCAAGGGGCTCTCAAGAGTCTTCTCCAACACCACAGTTCAATAGTAATCATGTTTGCTGCTACTGCTAAGTCACTTCAGTTCTGTCCGACTCAGTGCGACCCTATAGACAGCAGCCCACCAGGCTCCTCTGTCTCTTGACCATAAATAATCATCAAACTTCATAGAAATTCATACATGAAAAAAGGAAAATTTTACTACATATAAGTTGTAATTCATAAATTTCACTTTTAGAAATGGATATTGTGCAATATTATTCTTTACATTCCTTACATACTGTTAAAAGAATTTTCTTAGAAGTTCTCTTTCCACATAGCCCTCACTTCCAGATTTATTCTAAAAGCAGAAATTCTAGCTCCTCTTTATCTTGTTTCCCACTTGAAGGATGCCTAAATGCCTGTCTTCCTCATCCCTTCAAAATATTTCACAAGTCTCTTAAAACTGAATGAATCAATTCACTAGAATAATATTTAGCAGGAAGAAACATTTTCACTTATTTATTTGAGCCAAATCATATTTTTTTAAACTAACCTATATGTGTTCCTTTCTTTCTTTTAACATAAATAGAAGAACCATTTCTCAAAGAGTGATTTGCTGTCCCTCTTTGGCATCTCAAAAACCTGTGGCTACATTTTGAGTCTTTCTTATCACCATCCCAGTTCCAGATGTACTTTTAAACAAAGACCCTGCTCAGCAATTAGCAAGAAACAGAGAAAAGATTAAGTAATAGAATATTCATCTCTTAATTGAAATTTATTTTCAAACTGTGATTTTTGGTTACCTAATCTCTATTTAGTTACTATGCATATTAATTCTTCAAAAGATAAATGAACATATTTCATCAACAAGGTTCAGGTAGAGCCAACATAATGTAACCTGAAGGAGCTATTCCCTCCAACTCTTAAATCCTATTGTTGAGTGAAGCACACTCTCTTCCCTTAGCAGAACAGATAATCTACAGAGACTCTAAAACCACTACTAAATTAACTGGGATACTATTATGAACTGAAGTTTGACCCTCCCCAGCCCCTGATATTCACATATGGAAACACTAACCCTTTAGTTCAGTTCAGTTCAGTTCAGTTGCTCAGTCATGTCCGACTCTTTGCAACCCAATGAATCACAGCACGCCACGCCTCCCTGTCCATCACCAACACCCAGAGTTCACTCAAACTCGTGTCCAACGAGTCAGTGATGCCATACTGCCATCTCATCCTCTGTCGTCCCCTTCTCCTCCTGCCCCCATTCGCTCCCAGCATCAGGGTCTTTCCTAATGAGTCAACTCTTCACATGAGGTAGCCAAAGTATTGGAGTTTCAGCTTAAGCCTCAGTCCTTCCCATGAACACCTAGGACTGATCTCCTTTAGGATGGACTGACTGGTTGAACCTCCTTGCAGTCCAAGGGACTCTCAAAAGTCTTCTCCAACACCATAGTTCAAAAGCATCAATTCTTCAGTGCTCAGCTTTCTTCACAATCCAACTCTCATATCCATACACAACCACTGGAAAAACCATAGCTTTGACTAGATGGACCTTTGTTGGCAAAGTAATATCTCTGCTTTTGAATATGCTATCTAGGTTGGTCATAACTTTCCTTCCAAGGAGTAAGCATCTTTTAATTTCATGGCTGCAGTCACCATCTGCAGTGATTTTGGAGCCCCAAAAATAAAGTCTGACACTGTTTCCACTGTTTCCCCATCTATTTGCCCTGAAGCAATGGAACCAGATGCCATGATCTTCTTTTTCTGAATGTTGAGCTTTAAGCCAACTGTTTCACTTTCCTTTTTCACTTTCATCAGGAGGCTTTTTAGTTCCTCTTCACTTTCTTCCATAAGGGTGGTGTCATCTGCATATCTGAGGTTCTTGATATTTCTCCCAGCAGTCTTGATTCCAGCTGGTGCTTCTTCCAGCCCAGCATTTCTCATGACGTACTTTACATATAAGTAAAATAAGCAGGGTGACAATATACAGCCTTGAGGTACTCCTTTTCCTATTTGGAACCAGTCTGTTGTTCCATGTCCACCTCTAACTGTTGCTTCCTGACCTGCATACAGGTTTCTCAAGAGGCAGGTCAGATGGTCTGGTATTCCCATCTCTTTCAGAATTTTCCACAGTTTATTGTGATCCACACAGTCAAAGGCTTTGGCTTAGTCAATAAAGCAGAAACAGATGTTTTTTTGGAACTCTCTTGCTTTTTCCATGATCCAGCGGATGTTGACAATTTGATCTCTCATTCCTCTGCCTTTTCTAAATCCAGCTTGAACATCAGGAAGTTCATGGTTCATTTATTGCTGAAGCCTGGCTTAGAGAATTTTGAGCATTACTTTACTAGCATGTGAGATGAGTGCAATTGTGCTGTAGTTTGAGCATCTTTGGCATTGCTTTTCTTTGGGATTGGAATGAAAACTGACTGTTTCCAGTCTTGTAGCCACTGCTGAGTTTTCCAAATTTGCTGGCATATTGAGTGCAGCACTTCCACAGCATCATCTTTCAGGGTTTGAAATAGCTCCACTGGAATTCCATCACCTCCGCTTGGAGATGAGGCTTTTAATGATGTAATTAAGATTATACAAAGTCATAAGTGTAGGATCTTAATTCCATAGGACATACGACCTTATAAGAAGCACCACCAGAAATCTGTCATGTATACAGAGGAAAGGCCATCTGAGGGCACTGAGAAGAAGCAGCTGTCTACAAGCCGAGAAGAGATCCCTCAAAAGAACCAATTCTGATGGTGCCTTTATCTTGGAATTCTAGCCTCCAGAACTATAAGAAAATAAATATCTGTTTCTTAAACCATGCAGTCTGTGGTATTTTACCATGGCAGCTTGAGGTGACTAAACAGGAACTGCTGTGTCATGGCTTCCCATCGCCGTCTCAGAGTTCGCCTACCAGGGCAAACCTTGAGTGAAAATAATTGCTTAACAAGTGACTCTGGTTTTGGGGAATGCTTGTTGTCAGAACATGGACTACTGTGGCTTCTATTTTCCCAATGTGGGACACAGAATGTTTGTTGATTTTGATTTTCTTTTGATAAAGCCTTTTATGCCTTCAACATGGAGATATTTGAGGCAGTGGGCTATAAAGCCATATCTAATATTTGATTCCAGTTAGGAAACAATGCTGCTATATTAATTTTTATAATTACAGTTTGTTTTTATGGTTTTACATAATTTTGCTCTTTATTTTACATCAAAATTATATTTATACAGGCAAAACATTTTATGTATTTTATAGAACTATTATAATAACAGCACAGTTTTCATCTAGTGAGCTGTAAAATCATGGCCTAAATTTCCCTAAGTAGAAATCTGTATGACTCAATGGGCTATGTTACAACCAGTCACTAAGGCAACAGGCTTGACGACTGTTGCCTATACACTAGCTCTAGACAATCCACATTGACACATCAGATGTTTAAGGGTAATATTGGTGACAATTTTCCCAAGTATAAAAATTTCCTTAAATTTATTAGCTCCTCTTTAAGAGCTAATTAACATCAAACATTAATCTTCTTTTAGTATGTTTTCCTAGCATTTGGTCCTGATGGTGAAACTTTCTTAAGCATTATATATTTGAGTGAACTGAAAATTTACCCAACATTAAGCTCTGTCAGAAGAAAAACATTTTTTATAGTAATCTATAAGAATGAAGCATAATGCATAACCCTAACCCTAATCATACAGAAAATGTATGATTTATCGTTTCTCAGTAATATATAGATATTAGACTAATGTGGACAGAAACTAAAAAATTAAGTATGTGTGTATTTAAAATGTATTTAACTGCAGAATATTTCAAAAGATAAGCATCATATACTCAATATCTTTATTTTATAGGTGAGAAAACTGAGTTGTAGAGAAGTTAAATAATTTTCCCAGTATACAAAAATAGGAAGTTACAAAGTTAAGGTTTAAATCTAATCTTTGAAGCTATAGCTCAAGATTTTCACTACTATAATATCTTAAAACAAATCCATATGAATAAAAATCCATACCATCCATGAAGTTATGGTAAAACAATGCATAGAAAACACCAGTGATAAAATGTGATTTCTAAGGGAAATAAATGGATTTTAGTTACCTCAAATATGAAACATATAAGCAGTCAGTTCCAGAAACTTTTGACAGAAAAAAAATTAGAAACTGTGTGACCTATTTAATGAATATAAGCATCCAAGTGCAATAGATACATTTAATAACCCATAATCAGAAACTGTGTTGGCTATTCCTGCTAAAGAGATAAATTTCCAGTAAAATGCCCAATGAGGTTACAATTTAAATGATAATGCTACTAATTATATTCTGGTTTCACATTTCATTGACTAGCATAATTTGTTTATTGCACATTTCCCCTGCGGCTAAAAGAAAAATGTTTTTATTTCTGCTAGAGTTCTTGATTATCATTTTTGAAACCTTCTTTAATAACCAGTTTGAATGGAATAGCCCACTTCGTTTCTATGGAGGGGGTTTCTGAAGCAAAATAATATATATGTTCTATTTATTATGCTGGCAAATAGCATCTCCTAAGAAATGTGTGCCTGCTCAGTCATGTCCAACTCTTTGCAATTCCAAAGTCTGTAACCCATCAAACTACTCTGTCCATGGGATTCTCCAAGCAAGAATACTGGAGTGGATTGCTTTTTATACCTCTAGAGGATCTTCCGAACCCTGGGATGGAATCCACTTCTCCTTCACTGCAGGCAGACTCTTTACCACTCAGTCACCTATGAAGCCCCCTCCTAAGTAACACTATCAGGTAAAATCTTACGATTCTCAGGGGAAAAAAAAATAGCTGTCATGTGTAACTGCAAGGCATTCTTTCACTGGTGGCTAGAATTCAATATCTACAGTCCTTAATCTCTGAAGTAAATAATAACTTTTATGTAAAATTGGATTTCTTTTAGTTTAACACTCTATGTGTAGAGATTGGACTACATTTGCCTTTGGCATATGTCGAGACGGTACTTTTTATATTTCATAATTGAGACATGCAGATGTATTTTTTTTTGTCATAACAGTGAAAAGATGCACAGACTAAACTGTGCACCTTTTCTTTTACCTCTTAATATTCACGACAAATACCTCCTAATATTCAAGACAAAAAGATGACTTTGTACATCTCTGGAAAAAATGCCTCAAAGCAGAGGAACATCAGTTGCTTAAATAAGCAGCAACACTGGGCATGTGCTGGTTTTGAGATTTTTTTTGTTTTGTTTTCAAAAAACACTTTGTCAGTAATTTAGCATCATTACAAAAAAGAGCTTGTGAACACTGATTTACAAAGTTTGATTTTTGGTAGATTTTTATTTCCTTAATAGCCTGTTTTTGAAATGTATCAAGAAAGAAAGAAGGGAAAGGAAATATGATGGAAGGGAAGGAAAGAAATGATGGAGGGAGGAAGAAGAAAAGAAGGAAGAAAGAAATAAAGAATTATCAACTACACAATAAAAAGACGTTTTTCTAAAAAAAACAATAACAAAAACAAAATGCACTCAATACTCTCTACCTTCAGCAATTCTTTCCCACCCTTCCCATTTAGTGTCACATTTTCTTAAGTGGTTGCTAATAGAGCAAAGAGCACGACTAAGAAAAGACATGGTACAGTTCGTTAGCTGTGCATGTTTCATAGAACACCACTGCTTTCTTCCATTGTTGGAAACAATTTGGTTCAAACAAAAGGGTGGCCTGTAAAGCTATCAGCATTGCTGCTCATCAGTCAAAGACACAGTACATTTCTCTTTTACTTTGAGTGTGGCTGAACTTACATGCACTGTGAACACATCCAGAATTCTGGCTCTCAGAGTATCACCTATGAATGAGAGGGACAAGGAATGACAATCAACATACACATGTCATCTATTTGCTTTACTACTGTGCATATTCCATTCTCCTATTGGACTTCATTTACAAAATATAAGTTCAAAGATAAAATTACCGAAAAATTTCAAGATGGTGACAGCAGAACCCTAAATTAAACCATAGGTCCTTTAAAACCTAGGACTCTTTGAGACTACAGAGGTTGCTCATACAGGAAGTCAGTCCCAACTTCATAGGTAGGTGGGTAGCAAGGTAGGTAGATAGATAGAAGTAGATCTTAGGGAAAAAAATACTTTTTAAAGGTAAAAGAAACCGCAAGTTGAATAAAGTGATGACAAGTGATCTGATATAAGGAGACAGAGTTTGGATGTCTTTATAGAGAATAGTCACTAGAAAGAACCAGTGTAAATTAATTCAGGGATGTAACTGAGCACAGACTAGAATATGTGAGCTTATTCTTTTTTGGAATCCCAGGTTTAACTATGCAAAGATGTCTTTTATATTCATTTGAGACATAGTTTTTTTTTTTCATAACGTGAGATCACAGCTAATGTATTTTCTTTTACCTCTAATATTCACGACAAATACCTCCTAATATTCAAGACAAAAAGATGACTTTGTACATCTCTGGAAAAAATGCCTCAAAAGCAGAGGAACATCAGTTGCTTAAATAAGCAGCAACACTGGCATGTGCTGGTTTTGAGATTTTTTTGTTTTGTTTTCAAAAAACACTTTGTCAGTAATTTAGCATCATTACAAAAAAGAGCTTGTGAACACTGATTTACAAAGTTTGATTTTGGTAGATTTTTATTTCCTTAATAGCCTGATTTTTGAAATGTATCAAGAAAGAAAGAAGGGAAAGGAAATATGATGGAAGGGAAGGAAAGAAATGATGGAGGGAGGAAGAAGAAAAGAAGGAAGAAAGAAATAAAGAATTATCAACTACACAATAAAAAGACGTTTTTCTAAAAAAAACAATAACAAAAACAAAATGCACTCAATACTCTCTACCTTCAGCAATTCTTTCCCACCCTTCCCATTTAGTGTCACATTTTCTTAAGTGGTTGCTAATAGAGCAAAGAGCACGACTAAGAAAAGACATGGTAGAGTTCGTTAGCTGTGCATGTTTCATAGAACACCACTGCTTTCTTCCATTGTTGGAAACAATTTGGTTCAAACAAAAGGGTGGCCTGTAAAGGCCTATCAGCATTGCTGCTCATTCAGTCAAAGACACAGTACATTTCTCTTTTACTTTGAGTGTGGCTGAACTTGCATGCACTGTGAACACACCAGAATTCTGGGCTCTCAGAGTATCACCTATGAATGAGAGGGACAAGGAATGACAATCAACATACACATGTCATCTATTTGCTTTACTACTGTGCATATTCCATTCTCCTATTGGACTTCATTTACAAAATATAAGTTCAAAGATAAAATTACGAAAAATTTCAAGATGGTGACAGCAGAACCCTAAATTAAACATAGGTCCTTTAAAACCTAGGACTCTTTGAGACTACAGAGGTTGCTCATACAGGAAGTCCAGTCCCAACTTCATAGGTAGGTGGGTCAGCAAGGTAGGTAGATAGATAGAAGTAGATCTTAGGGAAAAAAATACTTTTTTAAAAGGTAAAAGAAACCGCAAGTGAATAAAAGTGATGACAAGTGATCAAAAGATGAATATATTTTTAGGAGACAAAGGAGTTTGGATGTGGGCTTTAAGAGGAAAAAGAAATCAAAAGAAATTAAAGGTTTTAGGCCTGAGAAACTAGAAAGATGGAGTTATTATTTAATTAAACAGGAACTACACCAAGAGATGGTGGTTTGAGAGATGAAAGACATCGGAAGTTCAATTTTGGATGAATTAAGTTTAAGTGCCTGTTATGCATCCCAATGTAAATATCAATTAGGCAGTTGGATATGTGAGTATGCAGAGTAGAGAAGATATCTGAATTGGAGATTTAATTTGAGAAGAGTCAGCACAGTGGTGACATGATATTTAAAGCTATGAGAAGTGAGAAAAGCTAATAAAAGAAGTACAGATGGAGAAGAGAGAGGGTTAAAGACTCAGACTTAGCACCCTTTAATATTTAGGTATCAACAAAGTGACATGTGAGCTACAAGGGAAACTTGAAAGCTAATTTTGACAAATTATAATCTACTTAAGATTGTTAGGTGATGAAAGATAAAAATAACATTATCTTAACAAAATTATGAACAATGTTGCCTTCTCACTCCAACTACAGTCCTCCTTCTTGTTCCATTCTTATGCCTTTCCCATAGAATTCACCGAACAATAAAAAAAATGGTAAATTTATTCATATATTCATTTGTATTACCACTGTTTGCTTTCCTAATACCTTCAATTACTGTTCAGTTGTCAGGGACAGGAAACATGTCTTACTGACCTCTGTATCTCTACCATTAAATTAATTGCCTGCACATGAAAAACACATTTTTTTCTTAAAAAATGAATATATTCTCAGCAAACAAGGTCATTCCATGGCTGTAGAGTAGACTTTTACACTAATGATGGCTTATATAATTGTCTCAAAGGACTAGATACTGAATATAGGAGAACATGACATCTACCCCTGTTCAAAGCTGCTAAGATTTAGATTGTATATATCTATATCTGTATCTATCTATCCCCACTAGCCACTGAAAGTATACAGGACTTCCTGGCAAGTAATAGTCAACAAATGATAATATTTCTTTCAAATGACCTTTGATTCAAGTAGGTTTCCTTTGATTAAGGCAAGATCAGAGGCTGATGACATCTAGGAATACTGGCTATCCTAGAGATAGTGCCAGGACACAATTGGGGCTAAAAAGAGAAATCACTTTGAATATATAAACCACAGGAATTGAAATGCAAAGAACTGGCTAGAAAGTAATGAAATACTCAAACAACAACAACAACCAGCTAACAGGAGACCAACAGGACTCCAGACAAAACAAAAGGAACCCCTTAAAATGCCTACCACTAGACTGAATGAACAAAGTGAGGAGGTGGTTTTAGCAGGTCTGAGGACGTTATCTGGTGAGAGCAGACTTCTTCATAGTAACTGGTCAGCACTATCTTTTTAAATTAGACAGTGTTTCTCAAATTTTGTATGCATGAAAGTTGCATGGGCAATTGCTTAAAATGAAGACTCTTTGGAATTACCACCAGATTCTGATTCAGTGGTATTAGGTCTAGGAATAAGTATACGTAACAAATATTACTTGTGGTTCCAATATAAGTGGTCCACAAGCCACATTAATAAGGATATTGTTAAGGAGACATTTTCATGGAAGACCAAATTATAACAAAACTGTATGCTGAGAAAGAAATTGGTCCACTGTTAGATGAGAGAGATGGAGTTAAAGATTGTTTAGAATCAATTAATTTCATATATCCTTTAAAATCTAGCTCTTCCATTTCCTTTTCTTACACCCTGTGCTAATCCCCTTCCGTTTATCTCAAACCATTTGTAGATAAAGGTAGATAAACTATATTAAATTCCAAGTAATAGACACAGACATAGATCACTGCAGGATTTAAAATCAAGTGATCCAGGAGGGTGAGGAGCAAAGAAAACTATTTTAACAGCTGCACAACTGTTCCTATGAAATTTGAAATTTAAATAACTATTTAGGACATCATGTCTAACACACACCACAGTGATCCAATTAAAGGTCTAGTGACCTAGTCTGTTTTATATTCTCAGAAGGGTCTTCATCTCTATTTCCTTAGCCATTCTTAGACTAAACTGCTCTTATTATCTCCTTTCCATGTCTGTTTTACCTTTTCTTTATGTCTGTATCTTTCTAAAATGATACAGTCACTGCCAACTCTGATCTATAGTTTCCAAGCTCTGCAAAACTGTTGCAATCAGATAAATCAGGTAACATTCTTCATGGAGACTATTAAGCAGAGATCTGAGATATGTTTAGACTCTTCAGTAAAAATCATACTCCGCAACTTGCTTTTATTAAGACTGCACATCCTCATATAATATTATTGGACAGTCACTCAGTAATTTCAGCAAATGACTATTCTGTCAATTTAATTTTAATTTTTTTTTTAAAATTCCCTCTCAGAATTATAGAAACCCCACTGTTAAACCCATGTGTTAACCAGTCATTCCCTACAATGAATTAGGTGCTACTCAAATTTTTCAAATAAAGATGTCTGCCTAGTCTATCATTGCAGATCATTCATTATGCAAAGAATTTTCCTTATAAGAAGTAGCAATTGCTTCGTTAAAACTTTAATGAACATTTACAAGTTCTATATATCTGAAAGATATATAAAATACATAGAATCTAATTTTCTCCAAGAGAATAGCTACTCAAATATTTAAAAGCATCTACTGTGGCTCACCTAAACCTTTTTATCTCCAGACTGAAATCCCCCACTCCCTTTCCTCTTTCTTAAAGTGTCAAGAGTTTTCAGATACCTCACTGTTCTGAATACTGCTCTGTCAATATTTATTTTATAATATTTATAGTGTATAGTGTTAGAGACATTATTTCAAGTGTGAACTGCATAGTAGTTCTTGACATGAGACTGTGAAAAACACAATGGATAATTTTCTTTATCTGGACATGAGTCTTTGATAAACATAATGTATTACCATGTCATGCTAATATTTTCAGAGATATGATCAGAGTGTTGACACATGCTGAGCTTGTCATAGTCAGCAAAAACACAAAAATTTTCTATTCAAAAGTGTTATCATATCATTTTATCCCCAGTCTTTATGTAGATAATTGATTGTTTTGTCTAACTAGTAAAGGTGGAAACTGACATTTGTTCCTTTTAAATTGCATAATATTGATTTAGTTCTCTTATTTTTAAAACGATTTGAAATGTTATAGACACTGAATCTGAGGGGAAAAAAAAACAAATTGTATATTCAATTCAGTTCAGTTCAGTCGCTCAGTCATGTCTGACTCTTTGCGATCCCATGGACTGCAGCTCACCAGGCTTCCCTGTCCATCACCAATTTCCAGATCTTGCTCAAACTCATGTCCATCAAGTTGGTGATGCCATCCAACCATCTCATCCACTGTTGTCCTGTTCTCCTCCTTCCTTCAATCTTTCCCCTCATCAGGGTCTTTTCCAGTGAGTCACTTCTTCAAACAAGGTGGCCAAAGTATTGGAGTTTCAGCTAGCATAAGTTCTTCCAATGAATATTCAAGACTGATTTCCTTTAGGATTGACTGGTTTGATCTCCTTGCAGTCCAAGGGACTCTCAAGAGTCTTCTCCAACACCACAGTTCAAAACCACCAATTCTTCAGTGCTCAGCATTCTTTATAGTCCAACTGACATATCCATACATGACTACTGGAAAAACCATAACTTTGACTAGACAGACTTTTATTGGCATATATACATATATGTATAAGTATATAAAGCTTCCAGGATGAGGGCATGGCAACCCACTCCAGTATTCTTGCCTCAAGAATTGCCATGCACAGAGGAGCCTGACTTGTTACAGTCCATACTTTCAAAGAATCGTACACAACTGAGTGACTAAGCACAGCACAGCACACATATATAAAACAATGCAGAATGGACAAGATAGTCTCCACATCCAAGGTTAACTAACTTTCCCTATACATCAATTCTGTGATTCCCTAATCTTATATTCCAGCCATGCATGTACCATGTGAATATTTGATAATTAAAATTAGTGAACCTAATTTGCTTCCCAGTTATCAAAAACCTGAAGTAGAAATAATACTGGCTCTGATGAGCACTTAAAAATTGATGCTTTTGAACTGTGGTACTGGAGAAGACCCTTGAGAGTCTCTCGGACTGCAAGGAGATCAAACCAGTCAATCCTAAAGGAAATCAACCCTGAATATTCATTGGAAGGACTGATGTAAAGCTAAAGCCCCAATACTTTGACCATCTGACTGAAGAGCCAATATATTTGAAAAGACCATGATGCTGGGAAAAAACTGAAAGCAAAAGGAGAGAAGGGCAGCAGAGGATAAGATAGTTAGATATCATCACCAACTCAGTGAATATGAATTTGAGCAAACTCTGGGAGATAGTGAAGGACAGGGAAGCCTGGCAAGCTATAGTCCATGGAGTTTCAAAGTCAGACATGACTGAGTGATGAACAACAATGACAACTGAAGTTTATTTAATCTCTGATGCAGACAGCTGAGGTCACTACCCTAGTACTGAGACTCACTGATATGAAAAGTTTGCTTAAGAAATTAGAGTTAGAATACTACACGATAGGAAACAGAACAGAACAAGGCAGACAAAAATTAGACCTAGGAAGAGATGAACATGTTATACCAGGGCATGAGGAACCTTTTATGATGCTGATGTATTTATCATCTTGATTGTGGTGGTAGATTCACAGGTGCATTCTTATGTCAAATTTATCCATTTAGATTATATTAATATTTAATAATTATTGTACACCAGTAATATCTCCCAAAAGCAGTTAAAACATATTACTGAAGAATCCAAAGTTCTTTGTTCATGTCAATTATATCTACAAATATTACTGAATAGGTTATTAAAATTGAGAAAATTTAAAAATATTTTTGTTATTCATTTAAAATTGTTATAATAATTTTATTACATGCTAAAACTAGTAACTAAATAATTTAATTTAAAACTTTCTAAAGTTTTAGAAAATTTAAAAATTTCTAAAACACTAAATCCTAAAAACATTATATTCTAAATAAACTCTTTTCCAAGATTAAAAGTTAGTGAAAATAGGGATAATAATTTACATTTTTGCAAATCTTTTATTACATTTGACAATAGAAGGGGACTCAGTTTCATATGCTTTGACACTCAAGCTGTTGCTAAATGTTGTATCAGTTTATATATCTCAAGAAAACACAGCTTCACACCTATGCATAGCTGGAAATGAGAGGAGCATTTTAATAGCCTTTTCAGATAATTGTGTATATTCTTTGACATTATACTAAAACTCAACAAGTGACTTCTTCTTAAAGGTGCACTGAAATATGAAAAATCAAAATGTATCAATAACCTTTATATGCTCTGTTACATTAAAATCCATTGGACTTTATTGCACATTAAATAGATTCTACCCACGAAAAAATATTTTTTATGCATTGTAAATCTGAAAAAAATACTGATTCTTAAAGCTGTTCACTTCTTTCCAAATTATGACCCATGTCATTTTACAATAGCAAAATGACAAATCCCAGTTTCATCTTGAAAATGGAGACTACTTTTAATTTGTGTCACTATTGCTTTCTTCATCCTAGATGTGATATTTTTATTCAGTAAGGTAAAATATGTAATTAAATCTTTAACTTATGGTACAGTTATCTATCTTTGATTGACAGATACTGTTTCAATACAAAATGTACACTCATAACATATTGCTATGGAAATTGAGGCCTTCAGGATCTACTTTTTTACATATATCTGCAGCCTCTTCATCATCTTATTTTCTGTACAGAAAGATTCCTGACTTCAACTTGTATATGCACATTCTTTGACATTCCACAAAGGTAAGCAACTTACTCCTTTTGACCAAAAAATTCTTCCTGTCTGAAAGGATCAGAGTCTTAGCCATTATTTTATATAAGCCTCTTTAACCATGTAGAATGAGGTAAGGGTTTATTTTATGTGATGTATATCTGCTGATCCTACCACTTTCTTAGCCTTTTAATTTATTAAGGAACGACACTTGTGCAGTGAGAAACAGGCATATCTTCCTCCCATTGGACACAACCTCCTAAAGTCACAGGGCTGAGAGGAAGAACTGGCTTGGATTTTAACCACACAATCTACAAAATACACAAAATTATTTCTGGATGTCCTGATCCTCTCATAGCATTTTTAATTTGCACCATATAAAGTCATGTCTCCAAAGTAAACTCTAAGCACCTTGAGTAAAGTATTTCTGCTTTATTCACACCCTGAAGATGCAGCACTGCATCTGACACACTAGAAGTGCTCACCAAATGGGTACTGAATGAGTGAGTATTTGGAGAAAAATGTCAAGATGGAAATCTACACACAAGAAGAAATGAAACTCATAGGGACTTCTTTTTGAAAGAAGTCTTTTTACGTCACGGCATGTAACCTCCACTGACAAATTCATCACACCATCAGTCTTAATAGGATAGATTCATGTAAAATGATTATCCATTAATATGAAATTATTTGGACTTCACTGGTGGTCCAGTGGTTAAGAATCCACTAACCAATGCAGGGAACAGAGTTTCAATCCCTGCTCTGGGAAGATTCTACATGCCACAGGGTAACTAAGCCAGTGAGCAACAACTACTGAGCCAGCACTCTAGGGCCCTTGTGCTGCAACTACCAAAGCCCATGCACCCTACAGTCCATGCTTTGCAACAAGAAAAGCCACTGAAATAAGAAGCTGATACATTGCAACTAGAGTAGCCCCTCTCACCACAACTAGAGAAAGCCCACATGCAAATAAGACCCAGTGTGTCAAAAATAAATGAATACATTAAAAAAATTAAATTATTCATGGGAAAAGATTTGCTTTTCTTTTCAAAATGAGAATGTAAAACATGAAAAAAATAGATGAATGTATTTAGAATATTAATTTGGCTAGTGATGGAGGAGAAAAAGACAGCAATTTCCAGATCTGCTTTGGATTAACAAGGTTCAGAGGAAGTGAGACATCATGAAAAGAACATAGATTGTTGTCCTCAACAAGTATGTGTAGGAATTCAGCCTCAGTCACTTTTTAACCTCATGGATTATAGTAGATTGCTTAACCACTCTGATCTTTGTTTGTCATCTGTAAAATAAAATATACATTTACCTCATTGTAGGGTTGTAGCAATAATTCAAAACACAAACCATACATGAAAAATACCTAAAACAGTATTTGTTACATCATAGACACTAAATATTTGGTGCAATGTTCTCGCTGCTTGTCATGTCTGACTATTTGTGACCCCATGGACTATAGCCCACCAGACTCCTCTGTCCATGAGATTTCCCAGGCTATATTGGAGTGTGTTGTCATTTCCTCCTCCAGGGGATATTCCTGACCCAGGGAACTAACCCGCATCTCCTATATCTCCTGTATTGTCAAGTGGATTCTTTACCACTGAGCCACCTGGGAAGCTAAAATATTTGGTAGTTCTTCATAATCATTTATATTTTCATCATATTATTAAAGGTTAAGAACCTCCATGGAAAGAGTAAATAAATTTTACATATGAAATTCAAAAGCTGGAATTCTTGATTATATTGATGTGTCATTTCTGTATTGAACATTTCTTCAAATTGCATTTTCATATCAGTGACATTTGCATGAAAAGGTACATTTTTAAAATTATCTAAATCAATATATAGTGCTCAAAATGCATATTTTCTTTATTATTCAGTAGTGCATTTGGTTGTAAATAACCAAAATCATAACAGCAACCTGAAAAACTACAGTTTGTTTCATATAACATAAAATTTTGAAAGGAGGCAGTCTAGAGCTGGTGAAGCAGCTCACTATGGCAAGAGGAACACACGACCTTTCTCCCCATCCATCACTTGCTTTGTGGCACTCATCTCTGTGCTGGTAAATTATGCATAAGTATTGTTTGGCTGCCCCTGGCTACAAAGGTGGATGGGGAATTTAATTTTTAGCTCTCCAAAGTTATAGTAGAGGAAGATAAATGAAAAGCATGTTAAGAAGGTCTTTTGACTGAGACCGACTATAATGTATACTACAGCAAACAATCAAACCACATTTACCTGTTTTCATATAAATGAGATTAAGTTTAAATACATTCACAATATTAAACACAATATTCTACATTGTATACCTTGCTCGACTTGTCTTTGTCCATTGAAAAATATCAATTGGAAAAAAAATATACCTATTATGTCAACAAGTATGCAATAAGAATGTTGTGGATTTAACAAATATTGAAATGGATATTAGCTTATATTGGTAGATCTAGTCATTCAAGGTTGATTTTAATTTACATGAATTATTTATTGTCATTTCAAACAGCTTACAAAAATTACAATATATCTTGGATTTAAATACACTAAATATTTGTAAAACAAATATTGTAGATTTTTATTAGCTCATTAACTTGTGAGTAATATGTAGATAATTCCTTTTGGTATAATCATCAATATCATATAACAATATGACAGGCCTTAAAATAGTTTCAGATAAGAGTAGGGAATATACACATCATGAAAATAAATTAGGTGACTGTAGATTCTGATGCCACTAGGGATGGAATAGTTTCCTGACTAAATTTCTAAAAGACTTATCAGTAGATCACAGAGCTTTATAAGTGGGCATGTCTTGTATTAACATCAAATCTTTTTATAACAATTTATAATATTTATAATTTGCTTCATGCTGCTGCTGCTGCTGCTGCTGCTAAGTCACTTCAGACGTGTCCGACTCTGTGCGACCCCATAGATGGCAGCCCACCAGGCTCCGCTGTCCCTGGGATTCTCTAGGCAAGAACACTGGAGTGGGTTGCCATTTCCTTCTCCAATGCATGAAAGTGAAAAGTGAAAGTGAAGTCACTGAGTCGTGTCCAACTCTCAGCGACCCCATGGACTGCCGCACACCAGACTCCTCTATCCATGGGATTCATATATGCTTTCAAAAGTGATTCTGTTCATATTATTTGTCAAAAATTAGTATATTTTAAGCATATTACAATAAAAGAAGACAGATTTGAAATATGATGTAAACTTTAAAAACTTTCAACAGTGTCATATCCTTTCTTTAATCAGCCAGACTTTTTTCTTACTTTTCTAATATCCATAGTATTTTCCTGATAATTCATTAATTTAATCCTTATTTAAGTAGGAATCAGTGTGAAAACATGACAGTTCTTTTCCCTTGAGTGCAGCAGAAAACCAAATATTTCAATTAGTTCAATTTGTCCCATAGTTTCTTTAAAATATGTTACATTTATATGATTTTCCTTGCTATTTTTTCTTTTTTCTCCTATGCTACAGTTTAAGATATTTAAAATCTTCTTTCAATTGCTTTATTAACTTATAAATTAGCTATCCTGTTCCTGATAATTTTTTGTATTCTGGAGAAATAAAAGAAATATGAAATTGGATGTATAGAAAGTAGTTCTGGAGATAAGTTATCAATACATGCAGATAACATGTTACTACATATAAAAAACCCTAAAGAATTGACACAAAAACTATTAGAGCTGATTAATTAATCGAGGTAGCATGATACAAGATTAACATACAGCAATCGGTTGCATTTCTTTACACTAACAATGAAATATCAGAAAAGAACTGATAAAGAGAACTCTTTTAAAATTGCATCAGGAAACAAAATAAAACACCTAAGAATAAGCCTAACCAAGGACATGAAAGACTTATATGCTGAGAACTATAAAACACTAATAAAGGACATTGAAGATGCTTCAACAAAATGGAAAGATAGCCCATGTTCTTGTATTAGGAGAATTACAATGCCCAAAGCAGTCTACAGGTTTAATGCAATCCCTATCAAATTACCGACTGAAGAGACTTAGGAGCAGTGCCTGGAGAATCCCAGGGACGGAGGAGCCTGGTGGGCTGCGTCTATGGGGTCGCACAGTGTCAGACACGACTGAAGCGACTTAACAGCTATCAAATTACCAATGCACAGAACTAGAACATATAATCCTAAAGTGTAAATGGATTCAGAAAAGATCCAGAATTGTCAAAACGATCCTAAGGAAAAAGCAAATGCAAACGTCATAATCCTGACACATTTCAGTTCAGTTTAGTTCAGTCTCTCAGTCGTGTCTGACTCTTTGTGACCCCATGAATCACAGCACCGCAGGCCTCTTTGTCCATCACCAACTCCCAGAGTTCACTCAAACTCATGTCCATTGAGTCGGTGATGCCATACAGCCAGCTCATCCTCTGTCGCCCCTTTCTCCTCCTGCCCCCAATCCCTCCCAGCATCAGGGTCTTTTCCAATGAGTCAACTCTTTGCATGAGGAGGCCAAAGTATTGGAGTTTCAGCTTCAGCATCAGTCCTTCCCAAGAACACCCAGGACTGAACTCCTTTAGGATGGGCTGGTTGGATCTCCTTGCAGTCCAAGGGACTCTCAAGGTCTTCTCCAACACCACAGTTCAAAAGCCTCAATTCTTCGGCACTCAGTTTTCTTCACAGTCCAACTCTCACATCCATACATGACCACTGGAAAAACCATAGCCTTGACTAGACGGACCTTTGTTGGCAAAGTAATGTCTCTGCTTTTCAGTATGCTACCTAGGTTGGTCATAAATTTCCTTCCAAGGAGTAAGTGTCGTTTAATTTCATGGCTGCAGTCACCATCTGCAGTGATTTTGGAGCCCAAAAAATAAAGTCTGACACTATTTCCACTGTTTTCCCATCTATTTCCCAAGAAGTGAAGGGACCAGATGCCATGATCTTACTTTTCTGAATGTTGAGCTTTAAGCCAACTTTTTCACTCTCCTCTTTCACTTTCATCCAGAAGCTTTTTAGTTGTTCTTCACTTTCTGCCATAAGGGTGGTGTCATCTGCATATCTGAGATTATTGATATTTCTCCCAGTAATCTTGATTCCAGCTTGTGCTTCTAGCCCAGCGTTTCTCATGAGGTACTCTGTTAAATAAGCAGGGTGACAATATACAGCCTGACATACTTTAGACAATACTAAAAAGCTACAGCAATCAAAACAGCATGGTGTTGGTACCAAGACAGATATATGGATCATGAAAAACAGTAGCGAGTCTGGAAATAAACCCACACACATCAGTCAACCTACAACAAAGGAGGCAAGAATATACAATTGGGAAAAGACCATCTCCTTCAGCAAGTGGTGTGGAGAAAGTTGAATAGACACATCTAAATCAATGAAGTAAGAACACACCTGCACACCACACATAAAAGAAACTCAAAATGGTTTAAAGACCTAAATATAAGCATGATGCCGTAAAACTCCTAGAAGAGAACTTAGGCAAAACATTCTCTGACATAAATCATACCAATATTATCTTAGGTCAGTCTCCCAAGGCAATTAGAAATAAAAGCAAAAACAAACAAATGGAATCCAACTATACTTATAAGGTTTCGCATAGCAAAGTAAACTACTAACAAAATGAAAAGATAACTTACAGATTGGGAGAAAATATTTGCAAGTGATGCACTCAACAAGGGCTTAATTTTCAAAATATAAAATAGCTTGTACAACTTAGTAACCAAAAAAGAAAAAAAAAAAAAAAGGAAGAAGAAAGAAAGAGAAACTCAATCAAAAAAATAGACAGAAGGCCTAAACAGATATTTCTCCAAAGAAAACATACAGATGGGGTCATTAGGCATATGAAAAAAATGCTCAACATCACTAAGTTATTCAGTTCAATTCAATTCAGTCACTCAGTCGTGTCCGATTCTTTGCGACCACATGAATCACAGCATACCAGCCCTCCCTGTCCATCACCAACTACCAGAGTTCACTCAGACTCACGTCCATCGAGTCAGTGATTCAATCCAGCCATCTCATTCTCCGTCATCCCCTTCTCCTCCTGCCCCCAATCCCTCCCAGAATCAGACTCTTTTCCAATGAGTCAACTCTTCACATGAGGTGGTCAAAGTACAGGATTTACAGCTTCACCATCATTCCCTCCAAAGAAATCCCAGGG